>NC_134692.1:2032874-2323515 GCF_050947455.1 Rhinoderma darwinii
ATATAATGGAGGAGGGGAGTGTATATATAATGGGGGAGGGGAGTGTATATATAATGGGGGAGGGGAGTGTATATATATAATGGAAGGACGGGAGTGTATATATAATGGGGGAGGGGAGTGTATATATATATAATGGGGGAGGGGAGAGAAGTGTATATATAATGGGGGAGGGGAGAGAAGTGTATATATAATGGGGGAGGGGAGTGTATATATATAATGGAGGAGGGGAGTGTATATATATAATGGAGGACGGGAGTGTATATATAATGGGGGAGGGGAGTGTATATATAATGGGGGAGGGGAGTGTATATATATAATGGAGGACGGGAGTGTATATATAATGGGGGAGGGGAGTGTATATATATATAATGGGGGAGGGGAGAGAAGTGTATATATAATGGGGGAGGGGAGAGAAGTGTATATATAATGGGGGAGGGGAGAGAAGTGTATATATAATGGGGGAGGGGAGTGTATATATATATAATGGAGGAGGGGAGTGTATATATATAATGGAGGACGGGAGTGTATATATAATGGGGGAGGGGAGTGTATATATATATAATGGGGGAGGGGAGAGAAGTGTATATATAATGGGGGAGGGGAGTGTATATATAATGGGGGAGGGGAGTGTATATATATAATGGAGGACGGGAGTGTATATATAATGGGGGAGGGGAGTGTATATATATATAATGGAGGACGGGAGTGTATATATAATGGGGGAGGGGAGTGTATATATATATATAATGGGGGAGGGGAGTGTATATATAATGGGGGAGGGGAGTGTATATATATAATGGAGGACGGGAGTGTATATATATGGGGGAGGGGAGTGTATATATATAATGGAGGACGGGAGTGTATATATAATGGGGGAGGGGAGTGTATATATATATAATGGGGGAGAGAAGTGTATATATAATGGGGGAGGGGAGTGTATATATATAATGGAGGACGGGAGTGTATATATAATGGGGGAGGGGAGTGTATATATATATAATGGGGGAGGGGAGTGTATATACACAGTGGATATAAAGTCTCCACCCCCCTGTTAGTGTCCGGTAATCAGATGAATCATTTCAGAGCTTTTCCCGCCTTTGTCTCCCGTAATCTGGACTATTTCATTGGAAAACAAACTGAAATCTTTTAGGGTGAAAAAATAAAGAACATAAATCTGCACCCCCGAACGCCCCCCCCCCCCCCCCCCCCGTAACTGACACTTTGTGGAATTCCCCTCTGACGTTGCGAAGCTTCAGTCTTGTTGGGTAGAAGTCGATCACATGGCAGATGGTGACTTGGCGTCTCCCTTGTGCGCCCCCTCCTGGTCACCTCGCAGATGGTCAGTGGGGTTCAGGTCTGGGCTCCGGCGGATCTTCTTCTTTTGTTGCTTTGGGTCGTTGTCGTGCTGAGAAGGGAAATTCATCTTCAGCTTTTTAGCAGCGGCTGCAGGTTTTGTGCCAATATTGACTGATATTTGGAACTGTTCATAATTCCCTTCACTAAAGCCCCAGTCCCAGCTGCAGAAAAACAGCCCCAAAGTATAATGCCGCCCCCACCGGGCTCCATCACGCCGCCCCCACCGGGCTCCATCACGCCGCCCCCACCGGGCTCCATCACGCCGCCCCCACCGGGCTCCATCACGCCGCCCCCACCGGACTCCATCACGCCGCCCCCCCGCCGGACTCCATCACGCCGCCCCCCCCGCCGGGCTCCATCACGCCGCCCCCCCGCCGGACTCCATCACGCCGCCCCCCCCGCCGGGCTCCATCACGCCGCCCCCCCGCCGGGCTCCATCACGCCGCCTCCGCCAGGCTCCATCACGGCGCTCCATCCCGCCGCGCTCCATCACGCCGCCCCCGCCGGGCTCCATTACGCCGCCCCCGCCGCGCTCCATCACGCCGCGCTCCATCCCGCTGTGCTCCATCACGCCGCCCCCGCCACGCTCCATCACGCCACGCTCCATCCCGCCGCGCTCCATCCCGCCGTGCTCCATCACGCCGCCTCCACCATGCGTCACTGTGGGGATGGTTTTCTTTTGGTGATGTGCAGTGTTTGCTTTGTGACAAACATACTTTTTGGAATTCTGGCCAGAAAGTTCCACCTCGCTCTCATCAGACATAACACGTTTCCCCACATGCTTTTGGCAGACACGATGGAGGTCTCGGTATAACCTCCCCCCCCAGCCCAGACATATGAGGAATACGGGAGATTGTTGTGACATGCGCTACACAACCAGAACCGGCAAGGAAAATCCTAATAGACGAGCTGAACTTTATCAGGGGCCACTCAGGATCACTATAAATAATGGCAGCGGAGTACTGACTACTGTGGAACATCCGAAAATGTGATCGGCTAATTCTGAATACAACCACATCCCCAATTATAAGAGGGTGTTCACACTTATGCAACCACGTTATTTGTGGTTTTTATTTTTTCCCTCCTAAATGATTTGTTTGTTTTTCAATAGAATTGTACAGATTATGGGTCACATTAACCCCTTCCCTCTTTACCCACTTTTGACCTTCCTGACCGAGCCTCATTTTTCAAATCTGACATGTGTCACTTTATGTGGTAATAACTCCGGAACGCTTTCACCTATCCAAGCGATTCTGAGTTTGTTTTCTCGTGACACATTGGACTTTATGTTGCTGGCAAAATTTGGTCGATACATTCAGTATTTAATTGTGAAAAACACCAAAATTTAGAGAAAAATTGCAAAAATTAGCATTTTACTCAACTTAAATGTATCTGCTTGTAAGACAGGCGGTTATAACACACAAAATTGTTGCTAATTAACATCACCCATATGTCTACTTTAGATTGGCATCGTTTTTTGAACATCCTTTTATTTTTCTATGACATCACAAGGCTTAGAACTTTAGCAGCAATTTCTGACATTTTCAAAAGGCTATTTTTACAGGGGCCAGTTCAGTTGTGAAGTGGTTTTGAGGGCCTTATATATTAGAAACCCCCAAAAAGTCACCCCATTTTAAAAACTTCACCCCTCAGAGTATTCAAAACAGCATTTAGAAAATTTCTTAACCCTTTAGACTTTTCACAGGAATTAAAGCAAAGTAGAGGTGAAATTTACAAATTGCATATTTTTTTCCAGAAATTAATTTTTAATCCAATTTTCTTTATAACACAAAGTTTTACCAGAGAAACGCAACTCCATATTTGTTTCCCACGTCCTGCAGTTTTAGGAAATATCCCACATGTGGCTCTAGCGTGTTACTGGACTGAAGCACCGGCCTCCGAAGCAAAGGAGCACCTAGAGGACTTTGGGGCCTTGTTTTTATTACAATATATTTTAGGCACCAGGTCAGGTTTGAAGGGCTCATGCGGTGCCAAAACAGTCAAAATCCCCCATAAGTGACCCCATTTGGGAAACTAGACACCTGAAGGAAATGATCTAGGGGTGTAGTGAGTATTTTGACCGCAAAGGTGTTTTACAGAAATTATTGGAAGTAGGCCGTGAAAATTAATATCTACAATTTTTTCAAAGAAAATGTAGCTTTAGCGATTTTTTTTTTCTTCTCATTTCCACAAGGACTAAAAGAGAAAATGCACCGCAAAATTTGTAAAGCAATTTCTCCCGAGTAAAACAATACCCCACATGTGGTAATAAACGGCTATTTGGACACACGGCAGGGCTTAGAAGGGATGGAGCACCATTTGGCTTTTGGAGATCACATTTAGCAGGAATGGTTTGCGGAGGCCAGGTCACATTTACAAAGCCTCTGAGGGGACAAAACAGTGGAAATTCCATTTAGGAAACTACAACCCTTGAGGAATTCATCTAGGGGTGTAGTAATCATTTAGACCCCATAGAATTTATTAGAATTAGGCAGTGAAAATAAAAACATCCTTTTTCTTCAATAAGACGTAGCTTTAGCGCAAAATTTTTTATTTTCTCAACAAATAAAGGAAAAAAAAGAACGCAACATTTGTAAAGCAATTTCTCCCGAGTACGGCAATACCCCATATGTGGTCAGAAACTGCTATTTGGGCACACGGCAGGACTCAGAAGGGAAGGAGCGCCATTTGGAGTGCAGATTGGTTTCTGGGCGCCTGTGGGACCAAAACAGTGGAAACCCCCCAGAAGTGACCCCATTTTGGAAACTACACCCCTCAATGCATTTACCTACGGGTGTAGTGAGCATGTTAACCCCGCAGGTGTTTTGTAGAAATGAGTGTGCACTCGATGTTGCAGAGTGAAAATGGGTATTTTTTCCATAGATATGCCAATATGTGGTGCCCGGCTTGTGCCACCATAACAAGACAGCCCTCTAATTATTATGCAGTGTTTCCCGGTTTTAGAAACACCCTACATGTGACCCTAATCTTTTGCCTGGACATTTGACCAGGCTCAGGAGTGAAAGAGGAACATGCAAAATTGAGGCCTAATTTGGCTATTTACAAAGTATTGGTTCACAATTGCAGAGGCGGATGGTGCAAAGCAAAAATTTATATTTTTCCCTAGATATGCCATTTCAGTGGCCCAGCTTATGCCACTGGAGACACACACCCCAAAAATTGTTAAAAGGGTTCTCTGGGGTATGGCGATGCCATATATGTGGAAGGAAACTGCTGTTTCGGCACGCTGTAGGGTTCAGAGCGGAGGGAGCGCCATTTGGCTTTCGGAGAGCGGATCAATATTGCTTGGGAGTAGTTTTGTTTGAGTATTGCTGATGTTTCCGTTTATAATGTGGGGGTACATGTAAGCTGGGCAGAGTATGTCAGGGGCGCATAGTCAGGTGGTATAATAATGAGGTAAAAAAAACAATAAAATGATCCATAGATGTGTGTTACGCTGTGAAGCGATCCTTTCTGCACAGGCCGGTGTCACACTGATAAATGGCGTCCTTTCCTATGCCCCTTTTGGTCCACACTCCGCACCTTTGCAGTTTGGGGAATTTTGCTGGGAAAGTGTTGTCCTGGTATAATACGGGCACAGTCGCTTACAGCGGACATGTTTGGGCCCTCCCCTTCCTGGTCCCCTAATTTTAGGTCCTTGATAAATCGCCTCTTCAAACCACTGCATATTTTTTATTTCCTGACTTATTGGAGCCATAACTAATTTTATTTTTTCATAGACTTAGTGGTATGAGGGCTTTTTCTTGCGGGACGAGCTGTAGTTATTATTGGTACCATTTTGGGTCCTCCCCTTCCTGGTATAATACGGGCGCCCTCGCTTCCAGCAGATATGTTTAGGTCCTCCTCTTCCTGGTATAAAACGGGCGCCCTCACTTCCAGCAGATATGTTTAGGTCCTCCCCTTCCTGGTATAATACGGGCGCCCTCGCTTCCAGCAGATATGTTTGGGTCCTTTCCTTCCTGGTATAATACGGGCGCCCTCGCTTCCAGCAGATATGTTTAGGTCCTCCCCGTCCTGGTATAATACGGGCGCCCTCGCTTCCAGCAGATATGTTTGGGCCCTCCTCTTCTTGGTATAATACGGGCGCCCTCGCTTCCAGCAGATATGTTTGGGTCCTTTCCTTCCTGGTATAATACGGGCGCCCTCGCTTCCAGCAGATATGTTTAGGTCCTCCCCGTCCTGGTATAATACGGGCGCCCTCGCTTCCAGCAGATATGTTTGGGCCCTCCCCTTCCTGGTATAATACGGGCGCCCTCGCTTCCAGCAGATATGTTTGGGTCCTTTCCTTCCTGGTATAATACGGGCGTCCTCACTTCCAGCAGATATGTTTGGGTCCTCCCCTTCCTGGTATAATACGGGCGTCCTCACTTCCAGCAGATATGTTTGGGTCCTCCCCTTCCTGGTATAATACGGGCGCCCTCGCTTCCAGCGGACATGTTTGGGTCCTCCCCTTCCTGGTTCCCTAATTTTAGGGCCTTGATAATTCGCCTCTTGAAACAGAAGAAATGTTCCCCTCGGGCCTTCACTGCTGCATATTTTTATTTCGTGACTTATTGGAGCCATAACTAACTTTTATTTTTTCATAGTCGTGGCGGTATGAGGGCTGTTTTCTTGCGGGAGGCGCTGTAGTTATTATTGGTACCATTTTGGGTACATGCGACTTTTTGATCACTTTTTATCCTATTTTTTAGGTGACCACAAAACTGCAGTTCTGGCATCGTTATTTAGTTATTTTTTATATATAACATTCACCACGTGTTATAAACGACATATTAACTTTATTCTGCGGGTCAGTCCGATTCCGGCGATACCGAATTTATGGCACTTCTTTATGTGTCACAACTTTTTGCACAATAAAATTACTTTTGTAAAACTAATGTGTTTTTTCTGTCGCGATGTGAGAACCATAACTTTTTAATTTTTTCGTCAACGGATCTGCACGAGGGATTGTGTCTTGCAAGACGAGCTATAGTTTTTATAGGTACCATTTTTGGAAAACATGCAACTTTTTTTTTTTTTGCGATGTTCACTGCGCGGGATAAATTACATAAGATTTTTATAGTTTAGGCCGTTCCGGTCGCAGCGACATCACATGGTTTATTTATTTTTCAATAATAAAGGACTTGATAAGGGATAAAGGGCGATTGTGTTTTATTTTATGACTTGAAGCTTTTATTTTATTTTTTTCCACTTCGTTTTAATCCCACGGGGGGACTTGAAGCTCCAACTGTCTGATTTTTTTTCTAATACATTCCACTACCTATGTAGTGCAATGTTGTAGATCTGTCAGTTGTTCAGTGACAGCAAGCCGATCAGGGCCTAATCGGCTTCTGTAATGGCAAACCAGGAGGCTATTGTTAGGCCTCCTGTTGCCATAGCAGCCATCGGCAGTCCTGCTATACCATGGCTGGGCTGCCGATATGCTACAAACCACTAAGAGGCAGTGATCGTTTCCGATCGCTGCATCTAAGGGGTTAATGGCAGGAATTGGAGCTTGCAATAGTCCCTGCCGTTACAGGAGGGTGTTAGCTGTAACATACAGCTGACACCCGCCGTTGATAACACACGGGCTCCGTGCCATCTTGCCGTCGGTACCGGAAGCCTTTTAGGCCCTTCTCCAGGCTGGGCTTGGAAGGCTTCTGTACTAGGCAGACCAGGAGGCCGGTATTAGGCATCCACTTGCCATTGCAGCCACCGGTGATTTAGTTTCTGGGGTGGCGATGAGTTGCAAACATCTTAAATGCAGCGATGGCTTTTGACCACTGCATTTAAGGGGTTAATGGCGGGGATCGGAGCTAACTTCGGTCCCCGCCATTACGGCATGCTGTGAGCGGTAAGATACAGCTGACACCTGGAGATGATGCTGACTTGGCTTCTGAGCCCGTGTCATCCATTTGTCATAAGTATAGGGCAAATTGCGAGAAGCGCTGGCTTTCCATGACTAATATTTACAACAAATTTCGGGAAGGGGTTAAAGTGGTCGACATGTGTAAATGAAATGGTACAAACCCCCCAAAAATCCATTTTAATTCCAGGTTGTAACGCAACAGAAAAGGGAAAACACCTTCACAAGGCCCTGCGTGCGGCACAAGACGTCGGGAGCGGGTCCTGTAGGGTGTGAGGTGCGGCCGCCAGGGATCGGACGTTTCTCAAGCTCATCCCACAGATGATTGAGATCTGGGGAATTTGGAGACATCTTGAAGTCTTTGTCATGTTCCTCATCATTCCTGGACGATGTCTGCAGTGCGGGGGGGGGCGTTATCCCGCAGTGCGGCGGGGGGGGGGGTTATCCCACAGTGCGGTGGGATGGCGTTATCCCTCAGTGCGGTGGGGAGGCGTTATCCCTCAGTGCGGCGGGGGGGCGTTAGGGAATAGCGCTGCCATTAAAGGGGGGGGGGGGGTCTGCAGCAATGTTTAGGTCGGCGGTCCGTGTCCTTTCCACATGAATATCCACACAAGGTTTCCCAGTTCATCAACCTGCCCCCGCCGTCTTGTCTTTTTCCCATAATGCATCCTGCTGCCGTTTCTTCCCCAGGTATATGGCGTACACGCACCCGGCCGCCCACATGATGAAACACGTGATTCATAAGACCAGGTGGCGTCTGCCATTGCTCCAGCTCTGATGATCACATGACCATTGTAGGAGCTGTCGGCGGTGGGCAGGGGTCAGCATGGGAGCTCTGACCGGTCTGGAGCTACGCGTCCCCGTATACAGCGAGCTTTGTTGTACAGTAGATCTTCTGTGGGATCAAACCACACTGACTAGCCTTCCCTCCCCCGCACATCAAGAAGCCTTGAGAGCCCAGGACCCCGTCACCGGTCACTGTTTCCTTTCTAGCAGCACTTTTGGTCGATACTAACTACTACAGACCAGATACACCCCCACAAGACCGGTTACACCCCCACAAGACCGGTTACACCCCCACAAGACCGGTTACACCCCCACAAGACCGGTTACACCCCCACAAGACCGGGTACACCCCCACAGGACCGGGTGCACCCCAACAAGACCGGGTACACCCTCCACAGGACCGGGTACACCCTCCACAGGACCGGGTACACCCTCCACAGGACCGGGTACAACCCCCACAAGACCGGTTACACCCCCACAAGACCGGGTACACCCCCACAGGACCGGGTGCACCCCAACAAGACCGGGTACACCCTCCACAGGACCGGGTACACCCTCCACAAGACCGGGTACAACCCCCACAAGACCGGGTACAACCCCCACAAGACCGGGTACAACCCCCACAGGACCGGCCATTATGGAGATGACTCATGCACACGTCTGTAGTCATGTGCACAGCCGTAATTTTCGGGTCGGCCGGCCGGCCACGGAGTGACAGCCGCGAGCCGCCTGCAAATCGCGGGCCATGCACATGGCCGCTGCCATTATTTTCAATGAGCCCGGACCGCAGAAGACGGCCATAATAAGACATGTCCGTTCTTTCTGCGGTGCGGGCTCCTGGAAGCCACGGTCGTCTGCATGGCCCCATAGGAATGAATGGGGCCGCAATTCTGTGGATTTTCGGTTAAATTGTGGCCGCAAAAGCACGTTCGTGTGCATGAGGCCTTAGGCCCTATGCACACGACTGCAAAAAAACTCCGTTTTTTCTGCATCGCTACGGATGAGTGTCAGTGGCGCAGAACTTTGCCGGGAATTATGGAGCATGTCCGTTCTTGGTCCGCAATTGCGGCACGAACTCCTTCATAGACGTCTATGGGGGAAGCCGAAATTGCGGATGGCTCCGGAGGTTCGTCCACAAATACAGAAGTGTTGCTAAGCGACTCAAAGAGGATTTCCCATTAACCAGGCCTCTCTTTTTTGCGGATCCGGATGTTACGGACTGTATTTGCGGACACCATTCAGCAGAAATGTTGCTGGTGACTATAAAGCAATATGGAACCGTATTTTTACAGTTGTTTTTTTGTTTTGCGTGAGAACATATTGATTTCCCGGGACACAAACTCTGAGCTCTAGACAATAAACAGGACCCCGACTCTTTTCTTGCTGATGTCCATTATAACCAGAGGAGGCGGCACCGTGTAATCTGCGCCCCTGTAATCTGCGCCCCTGTAATCTGCGCCCCTGTAATCTGCGCCCCTGTAATCTGTGGGCCCCTGTAATCTGCGCCCCTGTAATCTGCGCCCCTGTAATCTGCGCCCCTGTAATCTGCGCCCCTGTAATCTGCGCCCCTGTAATCTGCGCCCCGACCTGGTCTTAATAGATCTAAGAAACAGCCCCAACGCAGAGCACTCTACATTTATACACGCTGCGGTCATGTGACTGCGGTCAGGTGATCCCCTTTACCTGTCTGTAGCCAATGGCACCAGTTCCAGTTGGGATTTGTATTAACCCCCTAATGACCTGACACAATTTGTCAATTTTGGTATATGCTGGAAATGTCCTCCGTGCCATGGACTTTACATGCAGATTGACTTGCTCTGGAAAATGTAACGGGTGACGCAGCGGCATAAAATAAGCGCAACAATCATCGTTATTATTCATATTATTTTTCATCTCGTTCACCTTCATGTAACATCCGGCTCTTCTACAAACTAAAAACAGACGCAAAGAGAAACAATGAAATGGAAACTGGAGCGATTTGTGGGTGACGAGCGCCAAATGCACAAAAATGTTGACCGCAAATCCTGCTATTTAGACCGTGAACGTGCCTGTTCTTTGGGCGTTTCTGTGTCTGACCTCCCGCTGACATTAATGGGAGGGAGAGAAAGCGTTTTTTACAGCGTTTTTTTGCCTGCCGAAAAACGCGGCAAAACAAATTCAGGCCTGTCAAGATGGGCAGATTTTTCTTCCTGCAAAAAACTGTGTGAAGGGGTCTTAGGGGGTACTCAGTCTTTTTTCCCGCGATTTTTGCTGCAGTTTTTCTAAAATCTCACACTACAAAGGTTGCGGCAGAAACCTGCTCATGTAAATGTGCCCTCAGCCGGGGTTTCACACTGCGTTTTTGGTGTGGTTTTTTTTGCCACGATTACTGTGAAATTGTTTTGTTTTCATGGTAATCGCTGCAGAAGACCCGGCCTCAGACCCCGCGCGCACCATCTTAATTTTGAGCCACAATTACGGATCCCTAATTGCAGGTCAAAATACAAATACATTAATTTCTATGGCACATGAACACCTTCCTGTATTTGTACGGGAACGTGTCCGGGCCGTAGAGACGACCCCCATAAAATAGTACATGTCCTATATTTTGAATTTACGTGCTGTGCTCCTATACTTTATAATGGGAGCGCGGCCCGCGGGTGACATTCCGTGGCCGTCCGTCCCGTAATGATGGACTGACTGTGATTACGGCCAAGTGCAGGGGCCTAAGGTTGTGTGCACACGTGGCATCTGCCTTCGCACATACGGCATCCAACGGAGCAGCCACGGCTTCATTTCTGTTGGATTAGTACAGGATCCAACAGAACGAACCTCTGTCTCGGCATAAAGTCAGATGTTCAGACCTGTAGAACGGGAGCCCGAGCCGTAATCCTGCTGCGTCCTGGCGTGGGGAGACAGATGGAGGATATAATCTACGGAGGGTCTGTCCTGCGCCCATAAATCCCGGGGTCCCCTCGTTCTCATGGTTATTGGGGTCTGTCGTCCGCTGATCACATGTTTAGGACACGTCTGATTTTCATAAAGTTTATTAGTTGGAAAACCCCATTAGTTTCTTTACCCTAAAAGGCCAAGTTTGGGGTGGGGGACTGGGGTATTGATCGGACTGTCATTGACTCGCAGCCAATTATATGGGAAATCTAGGGAGGCGGCTGTGGAGGAAATGCACAATATGTCATAAATATGGAGCAGATTGATGTGCAGGATCAGACCCGGCAGGCAGGAGACGCTTCACCGTGGTGCATGCTGGGGGATAATCTTGGTGCCTCTTGCTTGACCCGTTCGGGTGATTTACACGAGACGGTTTGGACCGCGCAATAAAAATCACATCAAAAATCGGTTGTGCCGCAGTTTGCGATGTGGTTTTTACAGGTGAAACTTGTAGAATAAATGTGTTTGACCTGTGAGAACCGCACGCAGCAACTCACGCCAAAACTGCATTTTTGCAACGATTTTTTTATTCCGTTTTTACCGTGCGACCAGAAACATCTCATGTAAATCAACCGAACAGACCGTCCAGCCCTCGGATCTGCAGCAGGACTCAGACAACGGGGAAGTCCCTCGAACATTTGCTGGTGTCAAATCCGCGCTGGAAGATGAAGCAGCCGTGCACTTATGATAGAAATTGGTCACAATTCGGCCAATCAATCGCATGTAGATCGCTCATAAAAACGATCCTGCCTTCAACATGTCAGACCGAACTGGCCGATCAGGAACAGAGAAAAAAAAATCAAAAACAGTTCACTTCTGCAGAGTGGCGAACAAATCCGCGTTCACTGGGTAATCGTGGCGTACACACCTAGTGACAGCCGGTGAGCGGCCGAAAATATCCCAAAGTGACGTCACTTTTCCGGCCGTCATTGCGAGCATTGGGAAAAATGCTAAAACAATGATTTGTCTAAACCGACCGTTTCAGACAACTTTCATCTTATGTGCGTGCTCAGCTGTGCGCGCCGGTGTCTAGGCCGCCATGTGCACGCGATGACCCCTGTGAGGGTCCTGGACGGAGCCATCGTGGGGGGTGCTTCATCTTAGGCCTTATTCACACGGACATCCGTTTTGCGCGCGCAAAAGTTCCGTGTGGCATCAGCATATGGTGCGTGGGTTTTGCGCAGCCGGCATCATGATGACGCTCTGGTTTTATGTTTACAAGCATTTACGTGGTGCTTTTCTGTTTTCATTCATTTATTTTACTGCTGTTGCGCGAATTACGTGCGGAACCCGGAAGTGCTTCCGTGTGCCGAGCAAGATTTGCACGCTCCCATTGACTTCAATAGGTACGTGCTGCGCGAAACACGGCCAAGTATAGGACATGTCATGAGTTTCACGCAGCGCACATACCGTGAGTGAAAATCGCTGACAGTCTGATGGCCCCGTTCACTAACAGGTCTGTGCGACGCGCGGACGTTCGTGTGAATAAGGCCTTAGTCCGGAGCTGCCGGGATGCGTGTCGGTGAATGTCTTAGTAATGGGGTCCGATGCTTCGGAATATACAATAATCTTTACCGTTTTCTTTTCAGGCCTCTGTGAATTATGAACTTTGAAAACTGCGTCGATGGTTTTCTTAAATGTGGCCACACAAGCGTCCTGCAGCCTCCATCCAGGGGTCCGCCAGGAATAGGGAGAGCTGAGCAGCCCCCCTCCGCCGCCCTGTTACGGACGGACCCCAGCCTTGGCGTGGAGGGTGCAGCTTTATCCGTACGAGAGGAGATGATGTCACAAGATGAGCTGATGGTACAGGAAGAAACGGTGAAAAATGACGAGGAGGAGCTGGACGGCCAGGCAAGGCTGCTGCCCCCGGGATTCCAGTACACGGTCAGTAAGACCCTCGGGGTCCATCCTCTGCAGCTCCCCCCGTTCTGGCCGTTCAGCTATTATTATTCACACCAGTGTATTTCATGTCAGTTTTATGCCATTCAGACGTCCCGTGTTTTTCATGCAGCGCGTCTGTGGGTGAAACTCGCTGCATGTCCTATACAGCAGACGGGCGCACATCCATGTCCTATACAGCAGACGGGCGCACATCCATGTCCTATACAGCAGACGGGCGCACATCCATGTCCTATACAGCAGACGGGCGCACATCCATGTCCTATACAGCAGACGGGCGCACATCCATGTCCTATACAGCAGACGGGCGCACATCCATGTCCTATACAGCAGACGGGCGCACATCCATGTCCTATACAGCAGACGGGCGCACATCCATGTCCTATACAGCAGACGGGCGCACCTCCATGTCCTATACAGCAGACGGGCGCACATCCATGTCCTATACAGCAGACGGGCGCACATCCATGTCCTATACAGCAGACGGGCGCACATCCATGTCCTATACAGCAGACGGGCGCACATCCATGTCCTATACAGCAGACGGGCGCACCTCCATGTCCTATACAGCAGACGGGCGCACATCCATGTCCTGTACAGCAGACGGGCGCACATCCATGTCCTGTACAGCAGACGGGCGCACATCCATGTCCTGTACAGCAGACGGGCGCACATCCATGTCCTGTACAGCAGACGGGCGCACATCCATGCCCTGTACAGCAGACGGGCGCACATCCATGCCCTGTACAGCAGACGGGCGCACATCCATGTCCTGTACAGCAGACGGGCGCACATCCATGTCCTGTACAGCAGACGGGCGCACATCCATGTCCTGTACAGCAGACGTGCGCACATCCATGTCCTGTACAGCAGACGGGCGCACATCCATGTCCTGTACAGCAGACGGGCGCACATCCATGTCCTGTACAGCAGACGGGCGCACATCCATGTCCTGTACAGCAGACGGGCGCACATCCATGTCCTGTACAGCAGACGGGCGCACATCCATGTCCTGTACAGCAGACGGGCGCACATCCATGTCCTGTACAGCAGACGGGCGCACATCCATGTCCTGTACAGCAGACGGGCGCACATCCATGTCCTGTACAGCAGACGGGCGCACATCCATGTCCTGTACAGCAGACGGGCGCACATCCATGTCCTGTACAGCAGACGGGCGCACATCCATGTCCTGTACAGCAGACGGGCGCACATCCATGTCCTGTACAGCAGACGGGCGCACATCCATGTCCTGTACAGCAGACGGGCGCACATCCATGTCCTGTACAGCAGACGGGCGCACATCCATGTCCTGTACAGCAGACGGGCGCACATCCATGCCCTGTACAGCAGACGGGCGCACATCCATGTCCTGTACAGCAGACGGGCGCACATCCATGTCCTATACAGCAGACGGGCGCACATCCATGTCCTGTACAGCAGACGGGGGCACATCCATGTCCTGTACAGCAGACGGGCGCACATCCATGTCCTGTACAGCAGACGGGCGCACATCCATGTCCTGTACAGCAGACGGGCGCACATCCATACCCTGTACAGCAGACGGGCGCACATCCATGTCCTGTACAGCAGACGGGCGCACATCCATGTCCTGTACAGCAGACGGGCGCACATCCATGTCCTGTACAGCAGACGGGCGCACATCCATGTCCTGTACAGCAGACGGGCGCACATCCATGTCCTGTACAGCAGACGGGCGCACATCCATGTCCTGTACAGCAGACGGGCGCACATCCATGTCCTGTACAGCAGACGGGCGCACATCCATGTCCTGTACAGCAGACGGGCGCACATCCATGTCCTGTACAGCAGACGGGCGCACATCCATGTCCTGTACAGCAGACGGGCGCACATCCATGCCCTGTACAGCAGACGGGCGCACATCCATGCCCTGTACAGCAGACGGGCGCACATCCATGCCCTGTACAGCAGACGGGCGCACATCCATGTCCTGTACAGCAGACGGGCGCACATCCATGTCCTGTACAGCAGACGGGCGCACATCCATGTCCTGTACAGCAGACGGGCGCACATCCATGCCCTGTACAGCAGACGGGCGCACATCCATGTCCTGTACAGCAGACGGGCGCACATCCATGTCCTGTACAGCAGACGGGCGCACATCCATGTCCTGTACAGCAGACGGGCGCACATCCATGTCCTGTACAGCAGACGGGCGCACATCCATGTCCTGCCCGTGATTCACGCAACTGTTGCTAAAGAAATAATGAGAAAAAGAAAAACGCCTCCTTCAGTTTATTTTGCTGACGGAAAAAACGCGTGAGATACTGATGACATACACAGACGCGCACCGTACACGGATGTCACACGGAACTGCAACGCCGGAAAAACACAGAATTTTTTACGCACGTAAAACGGAGACGTTCGTGTGAATAAGGCCTAAGCCAATCAGATGTAAAAACACGAGACTGCAAATCACCGAAAACCGAGGAGACATCTTATTAATCTTTCTCTATTATCAATTATGAGGTTCTGCAGCAGCCGAGGTGTGTATTATGAGGTTCTGCAGCAGCTGAGGGTGTATTATGAGGCTCTGCAGCAGCTGAGGTGTGTATTATGAGGTTCTGCAGCAGCTGAGGGTGCATTATGAGGTTCTGCAGCAGTCGAGGTGTGTATTATGAGGTTCTGCAGCAGCTGAGGTGTGTATTATGAGGTTCTGCAGCAGCCGAGGTGTGTATTATGAGGTTCTGCAGCAGCCGAGGTGTGTATTATGAGGTTCTGCAGCAGCCGAGGTGTGTATTATGAGGTTCTGCAGCAGCCGAGGTGTGTATTTTGATGTTCTGCAGCAGCCGAGGTGTTTCTTATGATGTTCTGCAGATGCCGAGGTGTGTATTATGAGGTTCTGCAGCAGCTGAGGTGTGTATTATGAGGTTCTGCAGCAGCTGAGGTGTGTATTATGAGGTTCTGCAGCAGCTGAGGTGTGTATTATGAGGTTCTGCAGCAGCTGAGGTGTGTATTATGAGGTTCTGCAGCAGCTGAGGGTGCATTATGAGGTTCTGCAGCAGCTGAGGTGTGTATTATGAGGTTCTGCAGCAGCCGAGGTGTGTATTATGAGGTTCTGCAGCAGCCGAGGTGTGTATTATGAGGTTCTGCAGCAGCCGAGGTGTGTATTATGAGGTTCTGCAGCAGCCGAGGTGTGTATTATGAGGTTCTGCAGCAGCCGAGGTGTGTATTATGAGGTTCTGCAGCAGCCGAGGTGTGTATTATGAGGTTCTGCAGCAGCCGAGGTGTGTATTTTGATGTTCTGCAGCAGCCGAGGTGTTTCTTATGATGTTCTGCAGATGCCGAGGTGTGTATTATGAGGTTCTGCAGCAGCTGAGGTGTGTATTATGAGGTTCTGCAGCAGCTGAGGTGTGTATTATGAGGTTCTGCAGCAGCTGAGGTGTGTATTATGAGGTTCTGAAGCAGCTGAGGTGTGTATTATGAGGTTCTGAAGCAGCTGAGGTGTGTAGTATGAGGTTCTGCAGCAGCCGAGGTGTATTATGAGGTTCTGCAGCAGCCGAGGTGTGTATTTTGAGGTTCTGCAGCAGCCGAGGTGTGTAGCATGAGGTTCTGCAGCAGCCGAGGTGTGTAGCATGAGGTTCTGCAGCAGCCGAGGTGTGTAGCATGAGGTTCTGCAGCAGCCGAGGTGTGTAGCATGAGGTTCTGCAGCAGCCGAGGTGTGTAGCATGAGGTTCTGCAGCAGCCGAGGTGTGTAGCATGAGGTTCTGCAGCAGCCGAGGTGTGTAGCATGAGGTTCTGCAGCAGCCGAGGTGTGTAGCATGAGGTTCTGCAGCAGCCGAGGTGTGTAGCAGGAGGTTCTGCAGCAGCTGAGGTGTGTAGCATGAGGTTCTGCAGCAGCTGAGGTGTTTAGTAGGAGGTTCTGCAGCAGCCGAGGTGTGTAGTATGAGGTTCTGCAGCAGCCGAGGTGTATTATGAGGTTCTGCAGCAGCCGAGGTGTGTATTATGAGGTTCTGAAGCAGCTGAGGTGTGTATTATGAGGTTCTGCAGCAGCCGAGGTGTGTAGCATGAGGTTCTGCAGCAGCCGAGGTGTGTAGCATGAGGTTCTGCAGCAGCCGAGGTGTGTAGCATGAGGTTCTGCAGCAGCCGAGGTGTGTAGCATGAGGTTCTGCAGCAGCCGAGGTGTGTAGCATGAGGTTCTGCAGCAGCCGAGGTGTGTAGTATGAGGTTCTGCAGCAGCCGAGGTGTGTAGCATGAGGTTCTGCAGCAGCCGAGGTGTTTCTTATGATGTTCTGCAGCAGCCGAGGTGTGTAGTATGAGGTTCTGCAGCAGCCGAGGTGTATTATGAGGTTCTGCAGCAGCCGAGGTGTGTATTATGAGGTTCTGAAGCAGCTGAGGTGTGTATTATGAGGTTCTGCAGCAGCCGAGGTGTGTAGCATGAGGTTCTGCAGCAGCCGAGGTGTGTAGCATGAGGTTCTGCAGCAGCCGAGGTGTGTAGCATGAGGTTCTGCAGCAGCTGAGGTGTTTAGTAGGAGGTTCTGCAGCAGCCGAGGTGTGTAGCATGAGGTTCTGCAGCAGCCGAGGTGTGTAGTATGAGGTTCTGCAGCAGCTGAGGTGTGTAGCATGAGGTTCTGCAGCAGCTGAGGTGTTTAGTAGGAGGTTCTGCAGCAGCTGAGGTTTGTAGTATGAGGTTCTGCAGCAGTTTTGCTGTCTGTTAATTATTCATATTGATCACCATAAGGGCTTGTCCACAAGTAACACAATTTCTGCAGCAATTCCACAGAAACTAGAAGGATTTCCGCTGCGGAAGAAACGCACCATTACCGGCGTTTTTTACTGCAGAAAATGGTGCGGATGTTGCTGCGTTTTTCTCAATGTCGGGGGATGGAGACGTCTCATCTGAAAAACGCAGCAATTCAGGCACTTTCTGCAGCAGGAATTGACACGCTGCGGTCTGAAAAATCCGTAGCGCAGGTCAATTTCTGGTTACGCGGCGTGTGGATGACATTTGTTAAATCCCTCCCACTTCTCTTCTATATTCTGCTGCGTATTTTCCGTCCGCTGCGTGTGGACGAGCCCTAAGGATCATATTGCATTTTTTTCTGCATCCTTTGCAAAATTGCGACCAAAAAAACGTGATTTGACCGCGCGGTGTGATTGGACCTTTAAGGAGCTGAGACACCCGGAGCGTAACGCGCTGGTTCTGTATAATTCTTATGTGCATGTTATGGAGCTGATGACGGACACAGCGGGGGCAGCGATGTCTTGCCGTTTATTACCACCTCATTAGTGGCTTTATGGCGGTGTTGGCGACATTTAGCGTGAAGCGTCTCATTGATGTGATTTCTGACGACAGGTTCACGTGAAACAAGAGATCAAATTCAGAGAGGAAATGGAATCTCAGATGCCCGAAAACTTGCAGCTCCCAGAGCCGGTCGACCTCCAGAAGAAGAAGAAGAGGAAGCAGAGATCCCCGGCCAAGGTAAAGCGGGGCTCCGCGTGCAGGCGGGGTGGCGGGTCGGGCTGGAGCGCTGCATCTTATCAATGACTATTGCATGTATTTCAGATCCTCACTATTAATGAGGACGGCTCACTGGGACTGAAAATCCCCAAATGTCACGTGTGTGAGCATTGCAACGCAGCGTTCAGAACCAACTACCACCTGCAGAGACACGTCTTCATCCACACAGGTAAACGTCTGCGCACCGCGAGCGTGAGTCACGCTATTATCACAGGGGGACGCACGCTCGGAAAACCTGCGCACATTACAAGGGTCTCCCCAAAATTCTGTGACCGGGTTCGCGGTCCCGGGACCTGCAGTGAAGCCCCAGCACCAGGAAACATTTTTTAATTGTGTTGGGGAATCACTACTGTGTGTTTTTCTGCATCATTGTAGGTGAGTGGGGGAGCCGGGCATTGCTCAGACGTGTGCGCCGTATTCCTCAAGCGGATGGCCGCCATTTTGAGGTGTATGGCGGACTCTTGAGCTACTCACACCCCTCGTCTTGGTAAATGCTCCCCTAATTCTTATTTCTCTGGCTGTAATGCAGTAATGAAGCAAAACCACATACCCATGAAAAGCTGCTGGTATAGATATGGGAGGGGGTCAGGACGCACTCCCACACGCTGCTTTGTTAGGGTGTAATATGTGAGATGGACGAGCGCCATGTTTTGTGTGTAACTCGTAGTCTGACGTTATGTCGTTGAAGGTGAGAAGCCCTTTCAGTGCAGTCAGTGTGACATGCGCTTCATTCAGAAGTACCTGCTGCAGAGACACGAGAAGATCCACACAGGTGAGTGCGGTCATCATGTGCCCCGTCTATAGCGATACTGCCCCCTTGTACAGAGAACAGGCCCCTGATGACCAGTGCTGGCCGCCGGATGTTGTAGTCATGTACTATGCCGGTCTATAGTGGACTGCCCCCTTGTACAGAGAACAGGCCCCTGATGACCAGTGCTGGCCGCCGGATGTTGTAGTCATGTACTATGCCGGTCTATAGTGTTACTGCCCCCTTGTACAGAGAACAGGCCCCTGATGACCAGTGCTGGCCGCCGGATGTTGTAGTCATGTACTATGCCGGTCTATAGTGTTACTGCCCCCTTGTACAGAGAACAGGCCCCTGATGACCAGTGCTGGCCGCCGGATGTTGTAGTCATGTACTATGCCGGTCTATAGTGGGCTGCCCAGATTTTCTGAAGAAACCAATAAAAAGTATATTTTCTTTGAATCTAACAGGAGAAAAACCTTTCCATTGTGATGAATGTGGGATGCGCTTTATTCAGAAATACCACATGGAAAGACACAAGAGGACGCACAGCGGAGAGAAACCGTATCAGTGCGAATATTGTCTCCAGGTGTGTAATAATAGTAGAGTACTGACTGCAGGTGTGTAATAATAGCGGAGTACTGCCTGCAGGTGTGTAATAGTAGCGGAGTACTTCCTGCAGGTGTGTAATAATAGTAGAGTACTGACTGCAGGTGTGTAATAATAGCGGAGTACTGACTGCAGGTGTGTAATAGTAGCGGAGTACTGCCTGCAGGTGTGTAATAGTAGCAGAGTACTGCCTGCAGGTGTGTAATAATAGTAGAGTACTGCCTGCAGGTGTGTAATAATAGCGGAGTACTGCCTGCAGGTGTGTAATAGTAGCGGAGTACTTCCTGCAGGTGTGTAATAATGGCAGAGTACTGACTGCAGGTGTGTAATAATAGTAGAGTACTGACTGCAGGTGTGTAATAATAGCAGAGTACTGACTGCAGGTGTGTAATAATAGCGGAGTACTGACTGCAGGTGTGTAATAATGGCAGAGTACTGACTGCAGGTGTGTAATAGTAGCAGAGTACTGCCTGCAGGTGTGTAATAATAGTAGAGTACTGCCTGCAGGTGTGTAATAATAGTAGAGTACTGACTGCAGGTGTGTAATAATAGCAGAGTACTGCCTGCAGGTGTGTAATAATAGCAGAGTACTGCCTGCAGGTGTGTAATAATAGTAGAGTACTGACTGCAGGTGTGTAATAATAGTAGAGTACTGACTGCAGGTGTGTAATAATAGCAGAGTACTGCCTGCAGGTGTGTAATAATAGCGGAGTACTGCCTGCAGGTGTGTAATAGTAGCGGAGTACTGCCTGCAGGTGTGTAATAATAGTAGAGTACTGACTGCAGGTGTGTAATAGTAGCGGAGTACTGCCTGCAGGTGTGTAATAGTAGCGGAGTACTGACTGCAGGTGTGTAATAATAGCAGAGTACTGCCTGCAGGTGTGTAATAATAGTAGAGTACTGACTGCAGGTGTGTAATAATAGCGGAGTACTGACTGCAGGTGTGTAATAATAGCAGAGTACTGACTGCAGGTGTGTAATAATAGCAGAGTACTGACTGCAGGTGTGTAATAGTAGCGGAGTACTGCCTGCAGGTGTGTAATAGTAGCGGAGTACTGACTGCAGGTGTGTAATAATAGCAGAGTACTGCCTGCAGGTGTGTAATAATAGTAGAGTACTGACTGCAGGTGTGTAATAATAGCGGAGTACTGACTGCAGGTGTGTAATAATAGCAGAGTACTGACTGCAGGTGTGTAATAATAGCAGAGTACTGACTGCAGGTGTGTAATAATAGTAGAGTACTGACTGCAGGTGTGTAATAATAGCGGAGTACTGACTGCAGGTGTGTAATAATAGCGGAGTACTGCCTGCAGGTGTGTAATAATAGTAGAGTACTGACTGCAGGTGTGTAATAATAGCAGAGTACTGACTGCAGGTGTGTAATAATAGTAGAGTACTGACTGCAGGTGTGTAATAGTAGCGGAGTACTGCCTGCAGGTGTGTAATAGTAGCGGAGTACTGACTGCAGGTGTGTAATAATAGCAGAGTACTGCCTGCAGGTGTGTAATAATAGTAGAGTACTGACTGCAGGTGTGTAATAATAGTAGAGTACTGACTGCAGGTGTGTAATAATAGCGGAGTACTGACTGCAGGTGTGTAATAGTAGCGGAGTACTGCCTGCAGGTGTGTAATAATAGCGGAGTACTTCCTGCAGTATCTAACCATACCCGCACTGCTCACAGGTGTGTAATAATAGTAGAGTACTGACTGCAGGTGTGTAATAATAGCAGAGTACTGACTGCAGGTGTGTAATAATAGTAGAGTACTGACTGCAGGTGTGTAATAGTAGCGGAGTACTGCCTGCAGGTGTGTAATAATAGCGGAGTACTGACTGCAGGTGTGTAATAATAGTAGAGTACTGACTGCAGGTGTGTAATAGTAGCGGAGTACTGACTGCAGGTGTGTAATAGTAGCGGAGTACTGACTGCAGGTGTGTAATAATAGCGGAGTACTGACTGCAGGTGTGTAATAATAGCGGAGTACTTCCTGCAGTATCTAACCATACCCGCACTGCTCACAGGTGTGTAATAATAGTAGAGTACTGACTGCAGGTGTGTAATAATAGCAGAGTACTGACTGCAGGTGTGTAATAATAGTAGAGTACTGCCTGCAGGTGTGTAATAGTAGCGGAGTACTGACTGCAGGTGTGTAATAATAGCAGAGTACTGCCTGCAGGTGTGTAATAATAGTTGAGTACTGACTGCAGGTGTGTAATAATAGCGGAGTACTGACTGCAGGTGTGTAATAATAGCAGAGTACTGACTGCAGGTGTGTAATAATAGCGGAGTACTGACTGCAGGTGTGTAATAATAGTAGAGTACTGACTGCAGGTGTGTAATAATAGCGGAGTACTGACTGCAGGTGTGTAATAATAGCAGAGTACTGCCTGCAGGTGTGTAATAATAGTAGAGTACTGACTGCAGGTGTGTAATAATAGCGGAGTACTGACTGCAGGTGTGTAATAGTAGCGGAGTACTGCCTGCAGGTGTGTAATAATAGCGGAGTACTTCCTGCAGTATCTAACCATACCCGCACTGCTCACAGGTGTGTAATAATAGTAGAGTACTGACTGCAGGTGTGTAATAATAGCAGAGTACTGACTGCAGGTGTGTAATAATAGTAGAGTACTGACTGCAGGTGTGTAATAATAGTAGAGTACTGACTGCAGGTGTGTAATAGTAGCGGAGTACTGCCTGCAGGTGTGTAATAATAGCGGAGTACTGACTGCAGGTGTGTAATAATAGTAGAGTACTGACTGCAGGTGTGTAATAATAGTAGAGTACTGACTGCAGGTGTGTAATAGTAGCGGAGTACTGCCTGCAGGTGTGTAATAATAGCGGAGTACTGCCTGCAGGTGTGTAATAATAGCGGAGTACTGACTGCAGGTGTGTAATAATAGTAGAGTACTGACTGCAGGTGTGTAATAATAGTAGAGTACTGACTGCAGGTGTGTAATAGTAGCGGAGTACTGCCTGCAGGTGTGTAATAGTAGCGGAGTACTGCCTGCAGGTGTGTAATAATAGTAGAGTACTGACTGCAGGTGTGTAATAGTAGCGGAGTACTGCCTGCAGGTGTGTAATAGTAGCGGAGTACTGACTGCAGGTGTGTAATAATAGCAGAGTACTGCCTGCAGGTGTGTAATAATAGTAGAGTACTGACTGCAGGTGTGTAATAATAGCAGAGTACTGCCTGCAGGTGTGTAATAATAGTCGAGTACTGACTGCAGGTGTGTAATAATAGCAGAGTACTGACTGCAGGTGTGTAATAATAGTAGAGTACTGACTGCAGGTGTGTAATAGTAGCGGAGTACTGCCTGCAGGTGTGTAATAGTAGCGGAGTACTGCCTGCAGGTGTGTAATAATAGCAGAGTACTGACTGCAGGTGTGTAATAGTAGCGGAGTACTGCCTGCAGGTGTGTAATAGTAGCGGAGTACTGACTGCAGGTGTGTAATAATAGCAGAGTACTGCCTGCAGGTGTGTAATAATAGTAGAGTACTGACTGCAGGTGTGTAATAATAGCGGAGTACTGACTGCAGGTGTGTAATAATAGCAGAGTACTGACTGCAGGTGTGTAATAATAGCAGAGTACTGACTGCAGGTGTGTAATAGTAGCGGAGTACTGCCTGCAGGTGTGTAATAGTAGCGGAGTACTGACTGCAGGTGTGTAATAATAGCAGAGTACTGCCTGCAGGTGTGTAATAATAGTAGAGTACTGACTGCAGGTGTGTAATAATAGCGGAGTACTGACTGCAGGTGTGTAATAATAGCAGAGTACTGACTGCAGGTGTGTAATAATAGCAGAGTACTGACTGCAGGTGTGTAATAATAGTAGAGTACTGACTGCAGGTGTGTAATAATAGCGGAGTACTGACTGCAGGTGTGTAATAATAGCGGAGTACTGCCTGCAGGTGTGTAATAATAGTAGAGTACTGACTGCAGGTGTGTAATAATAGCAGAGTACTGACTGCAGGTGTGTAATAATAGTAGAGTACTGACTGCAGGTGTGTAATAGTAGCGGAGTACTGCCTGCAGGTGTGTAATAGTAGCGGAGTACTGCCTGCAGGTGTGTAATAATAGTAGAGTACTGACTGCAGGTGTGTAATAGTAGCGGAGTACTGCCTGCAGGTGTGTAATAGTAGCGGAGTACTGACTGCAGGTGTGTAATAATAGCAGAGTACTGCCTGCAGGTGTGTAATAATAGTAGAGTACTGACTGCAGGTGTGTAATAATAGTAGAGTACTGACTGCAGGTGTGTAATAATAGCGGAGTACTGACTGCAGGTGTGTAATAGTAGCGGAGTACTGCCTGCAGGTGTGTAATAATAGCGGAGTACTTCCTGCAGTATCTAACCATACCCGCACTGCTCACAGGTGTGTAATAATAGTAGAGTACTGACTGCAGGTGTGTAATAATAGCAGAGTACTGACTGCAGGTGTGTAATAATAGTAGAGTACTGACTGCAGGTGTGTAATAGTAGCGGAGTACTGCCTGCAGGTGTGTAATAATAGCGGAGTACTGACTGCAGGTGTGTAATAATAGTAGAGTACTGACTGCAGGTGTGTAATAATAGTAGAGTACTGACTGCAGGTGTGTAATAGTAGCGGAGTACTGACTGCAGGTGTGTAATAATAGCGGAATACTGACTGCAGGTGTGTAATAATAGCGGAGTACTTCCTGCAGTATCTAACCATACCCGCACTGCTCACAGGTGTGTAATAATAGTAGAGTACTGACTGCAGGTGTGTAATAATAGCAGAGTACTGACTGCAGGTGTGTAATAATAGTAGAGTACTGCCTGCAGGTGTGTAATAGTAGCGGAGTACTGCCTGCAGGTGTGTAATAATAGCAGAGTACTGCCTGCAGGTGTGTAATAATAGTTGAGTACTGACTGCAGGTGTGTAATAATAGCGGAGTACTGACTGCAGGTGTGTAATAATAGCAGAGTACTGACTGCAGGTGTGTAATAATAGCAGAGTACTGACTGCAGGTGTGTAATAATAGTAGAGTACTGACTGCAGGTGTGTAATAGTAGCGGAGTACTGCCTGCAGGTGTGTAATAGTAGCGGAGTACTGCCTGCAGGTGTGTAATAATAGTAGAGTACTGACTGCAGGTGTGTAATAGTAGCGGAGTACTGCCTGCAGGTGTGTAATAGTAGCGGAGTACTGACTGCAGGTGTGTAATAATAGCAGAGTACTGCCTGCAGGTGTGTAATAATAGTAGAGTACTGACTGCAGGTGTGTAATAATAGTAGAGTACTGACTGCAGGTGTGTAATAATAGCGGAGTACTGACTGCAGGTGTGTAATAGTAGCGGAGTACTGCCTGCAGGTGTGTAATAATAGCGGAGTACTTCCTGCAGTATCTAACCATACCCGCACTGCTCACAGGTGTGTAATAATAGTAGAGTACTGACTGCAGGTGTGTAATAATAGCAGAGTACTGACTGCAGGTGTGTAATAATAGTAGAGTACTGACTGCAGGTGTGTAATAGTAGCGGAGTACTGCCTGCAGGTGTGTAATAATAGCGGAGTACTGACTGCAGGTGTGTAATAATAGTAGAGTACTGACTGCAGGTGTGTAATAATAGTAGAGTACTGACTGCAGGTGTGTAATAGTAGCGGAGTACTGACTGCAGGTGTGTAATAATAGCGGAATACTGACTGCAGGTGTGTAATAATAGCGGAGTACTTCCTGCAGTATCTAACCATACCCGCACTGCTCACAGGTGTGTAATAATAGTAGAGTACTGACTGCAGGTGTGTAATAATAGCAGAGTACTGACTGCAGGTGTGTAATAATAGTAGAGTACTGCCTGCAGGTGTGTAATAGTAGCGGAGTACTGCCTGCAGGTGTGTAATAATAGCAGAGTACTGCCTGCAGGTGTGTAATAATAGTTGAGTACTGACTGCAGGTGTGTAATAATAGCGGAGTACTGACTGCAGGTGTGTAATAATAGCAGAGTACTGACTGCAGGTGTGTAATAATAGCAGAGTACTGACTGCAGGTGTGTAATAATAGTAGAGTACTGACTGCAGGTGTGTAATAATAGCGGAGTACTGACTGCAGGTGTGTAATAATAGCAGAGTACTGCCTGCAGGTGTGTAATAATAGTAGAGTACTGACTGCAGGTGTGTAATAATAGCGGAGTACTGACTGCAGGTGTGTAATAGTAGCGGAGTACTGCCTGCAGGTGTGTAATAATAGCGGAGTACTTCCTGCAGTATCTAACCATACCCGCACTGCTCACAGGTGTGTAATAATAGTAGAGTACTGACTGCAGGTGTGTAATAATAGCAGAGTACTGACTGCAGGTGTGTAATAATAGTAGAGTACTGACTGCAGGTGTGTAATAATAGTAGAGTACTGACTGCAGGTGTGTAATAGTAGCGGAGTACTGCCTGCAGGTGTGTAATAATAGCGGAGTACTGACTGCAGGTGTGTAATAATAGTAGAGTACTGACTGCAGGTGTGTAATAATAGTAGAGTACTGACTGCAGGTGTGTAATAGTAGCGGAGTACTGACTGCAGGTGTGTAATAATAGCGGAGTACTGACTGCAGGTGTGTAATAATAGCGGAGTACTGCCTGCAGGTGTGTAATAATAGCGGAGTACTGACTGCAGGTGTGTAATAATAGCAGAGTACTGCCTGCAGGTGTGTAATAATAGCGGAGTACTGCCTGCAGGTGTGTAATAATAGCGGAGTACTGACTGCAGGTGTGTAATAATAGTAGAGTACTGACTGCAGGTGTGTAATAATAGTAGAGTACTGACTGCAGGTGTGTAATAGTAGCGGAGTACTGCCTGCAGGTGTGTAATAGTAGCGGAGTACTGCCTGCAGGTGTGTAATAATAGTAGAGTACTGACTGCAGGTGTGTAATAGTAGCGGAGTACTGCCTGCAGGTGTGTAATAGTAGCGGAGTACTGACTGCAGGTGTGTAATAATAGCAGAGTACTGCCTGCAGGTGTGTAATAATAGTAGAGTACTGACTGCAGGTGTGTAATAATAGCAGAGTACTGCCTGCAGGTGTGTAATAATAGTAGAGTACTGACTGCAGGTGTGTAATAATAGCAGAGTACTGACTGCAGGTGTGTAATAATAGTAGAGTACTGACTGCAGGTGTGTAATAGTAGCGGAGTACTGCCTGCAGGTGTGTAATAGTAGCGGAGTACTGCCTGCAGGTGTGTAATAATAGCAGAGTACTGACTGCAGGTGTGTAATAGTAGCGGAGTACTGCCTGCAGGTGTGTAATAGTAGCGGAGTACTGACTGCAGGTGTGTAATAATAGCAGAGTACTGCCTGCAGGTGTGTAATAATAGTAGAGTACTGACTGCAGGTGTGTAATAATAGTAGAGTACTGCCTGCAGGTGTGTAATAATAGTAGAGTACTGCCTGCAGGTGTGTAATAATAGTAGAGTACTGCCTGCAGGTGTGTAATAATAGTAGAGTACTGACTGCAGGTGTGTAATAGTAGCGGAGTACTGCCTGCAGGTGTGTAATAGTAGCAGAGTACTGCCTGCAGGTGTGTAATAATAGCGGAGTACTGACTGCAGGTGTGTAATAATAGCGGAGTACTGACTGCAGGTGTGTAATAATAGCAGAGTACTGACTGCAGGTGTGTAATAATAGCAGAGTACTGACTGCAGGTGTGTAATAATAGTAGAGTACTGACTGCAGGTGTGTAATAATAGCGGAGTACTGACTGCAGGTGTGTAATAATAGCGGAGTACTGCCTGCAGGTGTGTAATAATAGTAGAGTACTGACTGCAGGTGTGTAATAATAGCAGAGTACTGACTGCAGGTGTGTAATAATAGTAGAGTACTGACTGCAGGTGTGTAATAGTAGCGGAGTACTGCCTGCAGGTGTGTAATAGTAGCGGAGTACTGCCTGCAGGTGTGTAATAATAGTAGAGTACTGACTGCAGGTGTGTAATAGTAGCGGAGTACTGCCTGCAGGTGTGTAATAGTAGCGGAGTACTGACTGCAGGTGTGTAATAATAGCAGAGTACTGACTGCAGGTGTGTAATAATAGTAGAGTACTGACTGCAGGTGTGTAATAATAGCGGAGTACTGACTGCAGGTGTGTAATAATAGCAGAGTACTGACTGCAGGTGTGTAATAATAGTAGAGTACTGACTGCAGGTGTGTAATAATAGCGGAGTACTGACTGCAGGTGTGTAATAATAGCAGAGTACTGACTGCAGGTGTGTAATAATAGCGGAGTACTGACTGCAGGTGTGTAATAATAGTAGAGTACTGACTGCAGGTGTGTAATAGTAGCGGAGTACTGCCTGCAGGTGTGTAATAGTAGCGGAGTACTGACTGCAGGTGTGTAATAATAGCGGAGTACTGACTGCAGGTGTGTAATAATAGCGGAGTACTTCCTGCAGTATCTAACCATACCCGCACTGCTCACAGGTGTGTAACTATATCAGTGCTGTGCGGCTCTACTTGTACGGCTTACAGATGTTTACCAATAACAGGGAGTTTCTCCTACAGATGTATAATATTCCCAGCGCTGCCGCCCCATCTGATGACTGTTCGTGGTTGACGTGTCTGATGAGATAATAACATAAGATTTGTCGTCCTCCCCCATAAAGATAATCTCTGTAGTTGAGGAGTTCGGTCCTGGTCGTGTCACATATGAGGTGTCTGTGTATTAATGACAACTTTGTACCTTGTGTTTCCGGACAGTATTTCTCCAGGACGGATCGTGTACTGAAACACAAGCGCATGTGCCATGAGAACCGAGAGAGGAAGAGCGGCAAAAGCTGCAGCAAACCCTCCCTCCTACCCCCCGATGCCGACATCTGCTTCTCCCCCACATGCAAAGAAGGGGGTCTACCCAAGAAGAAGCAGAGGCCGGATAAGATGAGCGAGAAGGACAATCCTCTGGAGAAAGTGGAGGAAAAGAAGGAGAAGAACGACTTCCTCCCCCTCTTCCCTGACAGTTCCAAAGTGAAAGATGAATTTATGGTGGCAGAATACGCCGTGGAGATGCCACATCCCTCCGTCAGCGACTTGCACTTACAGGAGCCGTTGTCTGGAGAAATCAGCCCCCCAAAGCTGCTGATCAAGAAGGTGAACAACAAAAAGAGCGTGAAGCTGGCGCTGGAGCCGAGTCCGGCCATGTCAGAGCTGTCGGCCTTCGATGACGGCAAAGTGGCAAAGTACGCGTTTGACCTTGTGGATAAGCAGGTCCTGCTGGACTCCGGAAACAATTCAGACCTGGATCACCTCGATCCGCTGCAGGAAGGAAGCGCCAAAGCAGCCAACAGCAGCCTCAGCTACGACGAGGCCATGCAGTTCTCCAAGAAGAAGCGATATCTGCTGGCCGCCAGCAACAACAGCAGGGAGTACGCGCTGAACGTGGGCACCATGGCATCTCAGCCATCTGCCACCCAGGCAGCAGTGGCCAGCGTCATAGATGAAAGTGGCACCGCTGCCCTCATAGATCCCCAGGCATTAAGTGTGGACATTAAAACAAATCACGACAAGAATGTGATTCCAGACGAGGTCCTGCAGACGCTCCTGGACCACTACTCACACAAAGCCAACGGGCAGCACGAGATCTCTTTCAGTGTGGGAGATACTGAGGTGACGTCCAGTATTTCCATAAACTCCTCGGAGGTGGGGGAATCCAGCCAGCCAGAGACTTTGGGGGCCTCCGTCCAGGTCCCGCAGTCTGACAAGGCCAGCATGTTACAAGAGTATTCTAAGTTTTTGCAGCAGGCATTGGAGCGGACCAGCCAGAACGATGCCTATCTGAACAACACGAGCCTTAACTATGTGACTGACAGCCAGAGTCTCTCCAGCACAACGACCTTCCCCACGCTGGACAAACACGTCTACGCCACACTACCCATCAGCACTTTCCGAGCAGGTCTGAGCCCCCCGATGAGAGTGTCCCCCGACAAATCTCACTTTGGCCTAAACGTGACCGACTCCCAGAGCGCCTACAGCTTTACAGCGGATGATGGTAGCCACGCGTCCCCTGCGTCCTCCTCCTCAGCGCAGGATTTTATAGATCAAGTGACTGGACAGAAGAAGACTGAATCTCAGGCTGTCCATCAAACATACCAGCTGAATGCTTTTGAGCAGCCTTTCAGGGCGCAGTACCACGGCAGTCGGCCTGGAATATCTTCCCAGTTCAGTGCTGCCAATGGACAGGTGAACCTGCGGCCGGCGACCACCAGCAACGATTTTACAGACTTTTCCTTGGTAAATGTAAATGACAGCAGGACCCAGATGGCTTCTCCCCCTGACCCTGCCGCCAGCCAGACTTTTGGCTAATTCACTGTTTCAGCCTTGTGTCACCGGAGGGGATTGTTGCCTATTGCTAAACATAACAAGCCTTCCAGGAAGTCAATGTGTCCGAGCAGCAGCCGGTTCCCCCCGCCCGGCCGCCCGCGCGTAGCCGCTGTCTTCCGGGAGTCATTATATCAATGCTGCTGCTGCTGGTCTTGTGTGTGATGCAGGAGACTGGCGCTTGGCTTCTTTCTTTCCCTGTTCTGTATCCTGATATGTGAGGTCTGGGATTGTGAGGTGTCGGGGCCTCTGTGGCTGCTCCGCGTGTGTGCACAGTCCTGGTGGGGAGAGGGATCCGCACCTTCCTGCATCTAGTAATGATGACCTGATACCACAGGGTTTGGTCTTTGCTCTGCTCAATCTGCTGTGTTTAACCCTTAGGGGGCCACAAAGATATAAAATACAAATATGGCACTTTAAAGAGAGCATTTCAACTTGTGGTTATGGGTAGGAGGGCAAAGCTCTCCAGCCGGGGCTCTCACAGGTTTATGGGGCTTCAAGGAAGGGGGAACGCTGCAGGACATTGCTCTGAGACGTGTCATTTTAGTGCAATGCTCTGCAGACACTTCAGCCGTCCGGAGTCCGTGTTCTGCACTTACTAATGCGCAGCCTCACGTTATGGGAGGAGAAGCACTTACCTTTATTTACGTCAAGCTTTTTTCTGCCTTTTTTCCTGTGCACATATTTAGGAATCTGGTTTTGTGTGACACAAGAAGCCGTCGTAGCTGTCGTCCGTGCACAGAGAGCCACATCTATATGTGCAGCCGGTATATACATCTCTATGTGCAGCCGGTATATACATCTATATGTGCAGCCGGTATATACATCTAGATGTGCAGCCGGTATATACATCTATATGTGCAGCCGGTATATACATCTATATGTGCAGCCGGTATATACATCTATATGTGCAGCCGGTATATACATCTATATGTGCAGCCGGTATATACATCTCTATGTGCAATCGGTATATACATCTCTATGTGCAGCCGGTATATACATCTATATGTGCAGCCGGTATATACATCTATATGTGCAGCCGGTATATACATCTATATGTGCAGCCGGTATATACATCTATATGTGCAGCCGGTATATACATCTATATGTGCAGCCGGTATATACATCTCTATGTGCAGCCGGTATATACATCTATATGTGCAGCCGGTATATACATCTAGATGTGCAGCCGGTATATACATCTAGATGTGCAGCCGGTATATACATCTATATGTGCAGCCGGTATATACATCTATATGTGCAGCCAGTATATACATCTATATGTGCAGCCGGTATATACATCTATATGTGCAGCCGGTATATACATCTATATGTGCAGCCGGTATATACATCTATATGTGCAGCCGGTATATACATCTATATGTGCAGCCGGTATATACATCTATATGTGCAGCCGGTATATACATCTAGATGTGCAGCCGGTATATACATCTATATGTGCAGCCGGTGTATATACATCTATATGTGCAGCCGGTATATACATCTATATGTGCAGCCGGTATATACATCTATATGTGCAGCCGGTATATACATCTATATGTGCAGCCGGTATATACATCTATATGTGCAGCCGGTGTATACATCTATATGTGCAGCCGGTATATACATCTATATGTGCAGCCGGTGTATATACATCTATATGTGCAGCCGGTATATACATCTATATGTGCAGCCGGTATATACATCTATATGTGCAGCCGGTATATACATCTATATGTGCAGCCGGTGTATACATCTATAGGTGCAGCTCTCTCGGTGCCGCATCGTGTTCTGTGAGAACCAGTTACATTTTCACTCTGGGCTGTCATTGGTCAGGATGAAGTTTTGTTTTTTATAAGTGATTATACAAGTTGCATAGAAGACGTTTTCTGTAGGGACCGGTCCCTGTCCCCGGTGGCGCTACAATATGTTTTTAGCTTTTTTGTTGCCGCTTGCAATGTCTTAATGTTCGTGGCAGAAAAAGGAACGCTTTAAAAAAGAAAAACAAAGTTCTTGTTTTCCAGCTTTTACTTGTTACACGGGTTGTTATTCAGGCGCTCGCGTCAGCGGCCAAACACGTGCGCTCCGGACCGGGATCCTCCATGTTTATAACGAGACATAAAGCGGACGGCACGCGGCTGATCAGTCACAAGTCAAATCCATCATACAACCCCCCCCCTAAATAAATAATCCGTTACTGGCCAACCATGCCTGAACCATCGACCGCGCCATTTATATACCAGCGCCGTGTCCAAAACATCCCACATGACTAGTCGACTTCTCAGCCGATATTTGCCCACAGGCCTGCTGCGGACTGGTTGGTCTCCGCTAATCTGTCGTGTGGGGGCGACTTTGGGCAAAGCTTTTTGGAAACCTCCATTTGTGTTTTGTTTTTTTTCTTCAAATAATCCCAGAATCCCACTAAAGAGCAACTTGTCATCCTGGACAAGCCTGTTACATAGTCCTGACCATAGGGGGCAGTATTATAATAGTAATGTGATTGGTTGGTGGTTTAATAAGGGTCTATTCACACAGCGCGGTACAATTAGGGTTAACCAAGAGTGGATGCACCAGGTGAATATGCCCGAAAGACACCCATGTGGGCAACTCCCGCAGAGTGCTGGTCGCTTCCCCTCCCCCAATCTTTGGCATCTCATATAAAGTAAAGATGGGATCAGAGCGCCATCCGGAGGCGTGATGAGAGGGACATTCAGTATAATATATATTTGATTACTTCTTAGAATATTGTGACCGGAGTCGCTCTTTAATTTTAGCACTTTACAGACCTGCGGTTACCAGATGAGCCCAAACTTGTGTCATCGGACAGAATTATGATGGGGGTTGTAGTCGTGTCCTGGTGACGGTTTGCTGTGCGGCGCGCCATTTCCCGGGTCTGTCACAGCATTGCAGCGATCTGAGGTTCTGAGGGCTCTCTGGGCGCCGCGGTCTCATCTAGGACGTAATCCTCGTCCGTCCTGACATTTCAGTTCCTTAGTCCCGGAGTTACATTGAAATATAGCACTTACATTGCCTTGTGAATGATTAAATTATTAATGTCCTGTCTCCTGATTAGGAGGGTCCCTGAATGCTGCCACATATAAAAATGGCACCTGGATCCCTAGATCAGCGGCCGCGACCCCCTGTGTGACAGCGGGACCTGCGGCCGAGCCTCTTACCTTTCCCTGTCTGATCCCTACTAGGCGGGCCCGGAGTTAGGGATGTGACATGCAGATAAAGGCACGGTACAGTGTTCATTGTGCAACTTTCTAATGCACTTTGTGTTTTGATTCCTCACAATTTTCAAGATCTGTGATTGCTTTCAGTGACCTTTTATATTTTTAGATCCGGAGACTGAAAAACAGTCCTTACCTAGTCCTGCTTGGCCAGCTTATGGGCATGTTAAAGTGTGTCAGCATGGCGAAGCCTCTGTGAACTATGAGGATATAAAGAATATTCAGATTCACTGACAGCAAGCAGAGATGTTGATATGGTGAGGAATTTAAAAAAGACTGCCGTTTCCATTGGCAGTCTTAATAAAGTTTGCTGGAGTAAGACGTGACAGGCGCCTCCTAATAAATATGTTGCATCTTTCAGCTCGCCGTGCGCCAGTGCGGAGTATGACCGCAAGAGCCCCTCCCCCCCAGTCGGACATATATATGCTTTATGTTCACCTCACCGCCCCGTTTCTCCCCACTGGGCCCCTCATATTCTCCAGGCCGCGGCTCATACAATGGACTGATCCCGGGCACGTCCGACGCTGGGGAGGAGCCGCCAATCTGTTGGGCCAGCCCCTTTTGTAAAGTCTTGCCCCTTTTTTATAAATCAGTGTCGTGGGCAGCGTAAAATTCCCAGAAGTTGCAACTTTCACCGCAAATTTAGACTTTTGGGCCATTTGCGACTTCTAGACCAGAAAAGTGGCCTAGAAAGGTTTAGAATTTCCCCGAATGTCTGTCAGAAAGTGTCAGAAGTTTTGATTCTAATGATTCTCCAGCCGGGACTCCCGTTTCATTGTCGGCCCTCGGCTCCCTCGACTGTGTCCAGCTTTAAGGGCTGACAGCAGAAAACAACAGCTTCCGCAGTAGTCGTGTTATTAGGGGCCGTTTCTGCCGATGTCGAGGGGCTCGTGGGTCACTTTGGGGTCCGCACCCTTAGATTTTATTCTGTTCTTAGTATTTTATGCAGTTTTTAGAGCAATGTCTGTATGAGGGAGACTGATGGCGGCTGTAGTCGCCCTGCGCCCCGATAGTGACCCCCATAGTCCGCTCCCCCTGCACTTTATACTGATTTTAGCGGTACGTTTTATTTCACATCTTCCCTTTTTTGTGTTTCTTTGATTTGACATGAGGGAGGTTTTCGTCTGAAGCTTTAATGTGCGTCCTGATAAAAGGAAGAGGAGACGTGGGGGGCGCGGGGTCCCGGTGGGCCGGTCTGGGTGCTCCTTTACTGCGGAGTCATCATATTTCGCTTCGCTGTACATATTACCCATTCAGGGCTCTAGGAAAGCAGGGTGACTGCGCTGTGAGAGCCTTATTGCTTGTCACGCGGTGAATTGTAACATAACGGAGCGACTCGAGGAAAATAATGACTGGGATGATGGGATTTAGAGGGCATTTCCCTCCTAAGCAAGTGACGGCATATTGTTAGGATAGGGTGGGAGTCCGACCGCTGGGACCCTCGCTGATCTCTAAAATGAAAGGCCGCGACCTCTAAATTTTCCCTGCTCAGCGGCGCTCCCGACCTCAGCCCATTCTCTTAAGACCCCGTTAATACGGAGGCGCCATGATGATGATGATACATATTGCAGTTATAATCACCCGCGGTCTTTAGGATTTTGAACCCCTCCCCCGCTTTATCTGTCTTCCGGTAAACTTAATGTTCATTGGATGAATTTGTAAGATGGTTTCTGGAGGGGTCGGTCCCTGTGCGCCTCCTTTCTTTTAGTTTATTTTAGATTTAGTCTCTGATGCCCCGTCACTAATAATCGCCCCCCTAAGACGTTACATTGGGGGTGGCCGTCAGCCCCCCAGATATGAACAATATGCCAGCACTTACTTTAGCGGGAAAAAAAGTTCTGCAACTTTTTAACAGACTTTTGTGTTCCATTTTTCACCATTTCCAAGATATCTGCTTGCTAGCTGTGAATGAAACTTAAAACCTGGACAGAACTAATATTTCTCACAGCTGAGGGTTTGTTACAATGTATTAGTGGGTACAAAATACTCGTTGAGCTGAACAAAGCGGCAGCAGAAATATCTCTCCTGAAGCACAAAGTCTATTAGTAAGTGACAGAACTTTCCATAAAATCAGAAATCCGCTTTACACGAATTATTAGGGGGGCACTGCCTGAAGATTCCTGGATATCAGCGGGATAGGCTGTCGGTTGGGGTACGTGGCGGTTACGGAGGGGCGGACACCCCCGGCAGGCTCCTCCCCATATAATAACACTTGTCTCTTTATATTCATTATTTCTTTTTGTTTTGGCCTTGCAGTTCCAGCTGTTCACCAGTTGTGGGCGCTGTCACATGGGCACATTTTCTGCTGCATATTCTGTTTGTGTCTTTTGATTACCCTGTTTTCTGCCGTCATTGCTTTTGTGTAGCGGTTCTCACCCTTCCGGCAGATTTCCTGACCGCAGATTATCATTTTAATGAATAAAATCAATTGTGTATAAATCTGTGTGTTTTATCATCGCTGCGACACGACGGCCCTGACCAGGCGAGACCGGCCGGCTGAGGAGACGCCATAGTGTGGGGCCCCACCTGCTGGGTAATAAAGCCGGAGCTCTATGGTCATGGGGCGTGTAGACTTGTGCAAACTGTTTTATTGGTCAAATGCGTCTTAATGAAAACATATTTGTAGAAATTCTTGATAAAATATGCACCGGCGCGGAGTCTATGGTGACGGGTTACGGGCCCTGCCTGGTCTAATATGGCGCGGCGCGGAGTCTATGGTGGCGGGTTACGGGCCCTGCCTGGTCTAATATGCATCGGCACGGCGCGGAGTCTATGGTGACGGGTTACGGGCCCTGCCTGGTCTAATATGTACCGGCGTGGAGTCTATGGTGACGGGTTACGGGGTCTGCCTGGTCTAATATGTACCGGCGCGGAGTCTATGGTGACGGGTTACAGGCCCTGCCTGGTCTTCTTGGACTCCACGTTGTATTAGTGAGTTACAGTTTGTGATTTTCTAATATAACGTGAGACTTGGGATGAAAACCTGGAAGGCTGCGGGGGCCACATAGAAGACACTGCTACTAGAAGAGTTGTGTTCTTACAGCGCCCTACAGTCATTCATTTACTCTACCACAGGGGGGCGCTGTTATACTGCTTAATGTGGCCAAAATAAACATTGTGGTAGCCAAACTCTCAGATACAACTGTCCTGTTGGGATGTTTATAGCCCCCCTGCAGTATCACACCCCTCGCCTGTACCCCACAATACAAGAGAAATCTGTCCTGCCAATAAAGCTTCTTTGCATTTGGTTAAAGGATTTCGTTTGAGTTCTTTAGGTTGAGGATTTTCTTACAATTCTGGTTTCCCTCAGTTTATGGAGATCTCATGGATAGATTCTGCTCACTCCTTCCTTGCTGTTCACCTCATCTCAAGATCTTTCCTCCCGCTCCATCCTCTGAGGACCTTTCCTCTCGCTCTATCCTCTGAGGACCTTTCCTCCCGCTCCATCCTCTGAGGACCTTTCCTCTCGCTCCATCCTCTGAGGACCTTTCCTCCCGCTCCATCCTCTGAGGACCTTTCCACCCGCTCCATCCTCTGAGGACCTTTCCACCCGCTCCATCCTCTGAGGACCTTTCCTCTCGCTCCATCCTCTGAGGACCTTTCTTCTCGCTCCATCCTCTGAGGACCTTTCCTCCCGCTCCATCCTCTGAGGACCTTTCCTCTCGCTCCATCCTCTGAGGACCTTTCCTCTCGCTCCATCCTCTGAGGACCTTTCCTCTCGCTCCATCCTCTGAGGACCTTTCCACCCGCTCCATCCTCTGAGGACCTTTCCTCTCGCTCCATCCTCTGAGGACCTTTTCTTCTCGCTCCATCCTCTGAGGACCTTTCCTCTCGCTCCATCCTCTGAGGACCTTTCCTCCCGCTCCATCCTCTGAGGACCTTTCCTCTCGCTCCATCCTCTGAGGACCTTTCCTCTCGCTCCATCCTCTGAGGACCTTTCCTCTCGCTCCATCCTCTGAGGACCATTGCTCTCGCTCCATCCTCTGAGGATCTTTCCTCTCGCTCCATCCTCTGAGGACCTTTCCACCCGCTCCATCCTCTGAGGACCTTTCCTCTCGCTCCATCCTCTGAGGACCTTTCCTCTCGCTCCATCCTCTGAGGACCTTTCCACCCGCTCCATCCTCTGAGGACCTTTCCACCCGCTCCATCCTCTGAGGACCTTTCTTCTCGCTCCATCCTCTGATGACCTTTCCTCTCGCTCCATCCTCTGAGGACCTTTCCTCTGGCTCCATCCTCTGAGGACCTTTCCTCCCGCTCCATCCTCTGAGGACATTTCCTCTCGCTCCATCCTCTGAGGACCTTTCCTCTCGCTCCATCCTCTGAGGACCTTTCCTCTCGCTCCATCCTCTGAGGACCTTTGCTCTCGCTCCATCCTCTGAGGATCTTTCCTCTCGCTCCATCCTCTGAGGACCTTTCCACCCGCTCCATCCTCTGAGGACCTTTCCTCTCGCTCCATCCTCTGAGGACCTTTCCTCTCGCTCCATCCTCTGAGGACCTTTCCTCTCGCTCCATCCTCTGAGGACCTTTTCTTCTCGCTCCATCCTCTGAGGACCTTTCCTCTCGCTCCATCCTCTGAGGACCTTTCCTCCCGCTCCATCCTCTGAGGACCTTTCCTCTCGCTCCATCCTCTGAGGACCTTTCCTCTCGCTCCATCCTCTGAGGACTTTTCTACCCGCTCCATCCTCTGAGGACCTTTCCTCTCGCTCCATCCTCTGAGGACCTTTCCTCTCGCTCCATCCTCTGAGGACCTTTCCTCTCGCTCCATCCTCTGAGGACCTTTGCTCTCGCTCCATCCTCTGAGGATCTTTCCTCTCGCTCCATCCTCTGAGGACCTTTCCTCTCGCTCCATCCTCTGAGGACCTTTCCTCTCGCTCCATCCTCTGAGGACCTTTCTTCTCGCTCCATCCTCTGAGGACCTTTCCTCTCGCTCCATCCTCTGAGGACCTTTCCTCTCGCTCCATCCTCGGAGGACCTTTACTCTCGCTCCATCCTCTGAGGACCTTTCCATCCGCTCCATCCTCTGAGGACCTTTACTCTCGCTCCATCCTCTCAAGACCTTTCCACCCGCTCCATCCTCTCAAGACCTTTCCACCCGCTCCATCCTCTCAAGACCTTTCCTCTCAAGACCTTTCCTCTTGCTCCATCCTCTGAGGACCTTTCCTCTTGCTCCATCCTCTGAGGACCTTTCCTCTCGCTCCATCCTCTGAGGACCTTTCCTCTCGCTCCATCCTCTGAGGACCTTTCTTCTCGCTCCATCCTCTGATGACCTTTCCTCTCGCTCCATCCTCTGAGGACCTTTCCTCCCGCTCCATCCTCTGAGGACCTTTCCTCCCGCTCCATCCTCTGAGGACCTTTCCTCTCGCTCCATCCTCTGAGGACCTTTCCTCTGGCTCCATCCTCTGAGGACCTTTCCTCCCGCTCCATCCCCTGAGGACCTTTCCTCTCGCTCCATCCTCTGAGGACCTTTCCTCTCGCTCCATCCCCTGAGGACCTTTCCTCTCGCTCCATCCTCTGAGGACCTTTCCTCTCGCTCCATCCTCTGAGGACCTTTCCTCTCGCTCCATCCTCTGAGGACCTTTCTTCTCGCTCCATCCTCTGAGGACCTTTCCTCCCGCTCCATCCTCTGAGGACCTTTCCTCTCGCTCCATCCTCTGAGGACCTTTCCTCTCGCTCCATCCTCTGAGGACCTTTCCTCTCGCTCCATCCTCTGAGGACCTTTCCTCCCGCTCCATCCTCTGAGGACCTTTCCTCTCGCTCCATCCTCTGAGGACCTTTCCTCCCGCTCCATCCTCTGAGGACCTTTCCTCTCGCTCCATCCTCTGAGGACCTTTCCTCTCGCTCCATCCTCTGAGGACCTTTCCACCCGCTCCATCCTCTGAGGACCTTTCCACCCGCTCCATCCTCTGAGGACCTTTCTTCTCGCTCCATCCTCTGATGACCTTTCCTCTCGCTCCATCCTCTGAGGACCTTTCCTCTGGCTCCATCCTCTGAGGACCTTTCCTCCCGCTCCATCCTCTGAGGACCTTTCCTCTCGCTCCATCCTCTGAGGACCTTTTCTCTCGCTCCATCCCCTGAGGACCTTTCCTCTCGCTCCATCCTCTGAGGACCATTCCACCCGCTCCATCCTCTGAGGACCTTTCCTCTCGCTCCATCCTCTGAGGACCTTTCCTCTCGCTCCATCCTCTGAGGACCTTTCTTCTCGCTCCCATCTTCTGAGGACCTTTCCTCCCGCTCCATCCTCTGAGGACCTTTCCTCTCGCTCCATCCTCTGAGGACCTTTCCTCTCGCTCCATCCTCTGAGGACCTTTCCTCTCGCTCCATCCTCTGAGGACCTTTCCTCTCGCTCCATCCTCTGAGGACCTTTCCACCCGCTCCATCCTCTGAGGACCTTTCCTCTCGCTCCATCCTCTGAGGACCTTTTCTTCTCGCTCCATCCTCTGAGGACCTTTCCACCCGCTCCATCCTCTGAGGACCTTTCCTCCCGCTCCATCCTCTGAGGACCTTTCCTCTGGCTGCATCCTCTGAGGACCTTTCCTCCCGCTCCATCCCCTGAGGACCTTTCCTCTCGCTCCATCCTCTGAGGACCTTTCCTCTCGCTCCATCCTCTGAGGACCTTTCCTCTCGCTCCATCCCCTGAGGACCTTTCCTCTCGCTCCATCCTCTGAGGACCTTTCCTCTCGCTCCATCCTCTGAGGACCTTTCCTCTCGCTCCATCCTCTGAGGATCTTTCCTCTCACTCCATCCTCTGAGGACGTTTCCTCTCGCTCCATCCTCTGAGGACCTTTCCTCTCGCTCCATCCTCTGAGGACCTTTCCTCTCGCTCCATCCTCTGAGGACCTTTCCTCTCGCTCCATCCTCTGAGGACCTTTCCTCTCGCTTCATCCTCTGAGGACCTTTCCATCCGCTTTATCCTCTGAGGACCTTTACTCTCGCTCCATCCTCTCAAGACCTTTCCACCCGCTCCATCCTCTCAAGACCTTTCCACCCGCTCCATCCTCTCAAGACCTTTCCTCTCAAGACCTTTCCTCTTGCTCCATCCTCTGAGGACCTTTCCTCTTGCTCCATCCTCTGAGGACCTTTCCTCTCGCTCCATCCTCTGAGGACCTTTCCTCTCGCTCCATCCTCTGAGGACCTTTCCTCTCGCTCCATCCTCTGAGGACCTTTCCTCTCGCTCCATCCTCTGAGGACCTTTCCATCCGCTCCATCCTCTGAGGACCTTTACTCTCGCTCCATCCTCTGAGGACCTTTCCTCTCGCTCCATCCTCTGAGGACCTTTCCTCTCGCTCCATCCTCTGAGGACCTTTCCTCTCGCTCCATCCTCTGAGGACCTTTCCTCTCGCTCCATCCTCTGAGGACCTTTCCTCTCGCTCCATCCTCTGAGGACCTTTCCTCTCGCTCCATCCTCTGAGGACCTTTCCTCTGGCTCCATCCTCTGAGGACCTTTCCTCCCGCTCCATCCTCTGAGGACCTTTCCTCTGGCTCCATCCTCTGAGGACCTTTCCTCTGGCTCCATCCTCTGAGGACCTTTCCTCCCGCTCCATCCCCTGAGGACCTTTCCTCTGGCTCCATCCCCTGAGGACCTTTCCTCTCGCTCCATCCCCTGAGGACCTTTCCTCTCGCTCCATCCTCTGAGGACCTTTCCTCTCGCTCCATCCTCTGAGGACCTTTCCTCCCGCTCCATCCTCTGAGGACCTTTCCTCTCGCTCCATCCTCTGAGGACCTTTCCTCTCGCTCCATCCTCTGAGGACCTTTCCTCTCGCTCCATCCTCTGAGGACCATTGCTCTCGCTCCATCCTCTGAGGATCTTTCCTCTCGCTCCATCCTCTGAGGACCTTTCCACCCGCTCCATCCTCTGAGGACCTTTCCTCTCGCTCCATCCTCTGAGGACCTTTCCTCTCGCTCCATCCTCTGAGGACCTTTCCACCCGCTCCATCCTCTGAGGACCTTTCCACCCGCTCCATCCTCTGAGGACCTTTCTTCTCGCTCCATCCTCTGATGACCTTTCCTCTCGCTCCATCCTCTGAGGACCTTTCCTCTGGCTCCATCCTCTGAGGACCTTTCCTCCCGCTCCATCCTCTGAGGACATTTCCTCTCGCTCCATCCTCTGAGGACCTTTCCTCTCGCTCCATCCTCTGAGGACCTTTCCTCTCGCTCCATCCTCTGAGGACCTTTGCTCTCGCTCCATCCTCTGAGGATCTTTCCTCTCGCTCCATCCTCTGAGGACCTTTCCACCCGCTCCATCCTCTGAGGACCTTTCCTCTCGCTCCATCCTCTGAGGACCTTTCCTCTCGCTCCATCCTCTGAGGACCTTTTCTTCTCGCTCCATCCTCTGAGGACCTTTCCTCTCGCTCCATCCTCTGAGGACCTTTCCTCCCGCTCCATCCTCTGAGGACCTTTCCTCTCGCTCCATCCTCTGAGGACCTTTCCTCTCGCTCCATCCTCTGAGGACTTTTCTACCCGCTCCATCCTCTGAGGACCTTTCCTCTCGCTCCATCCTCTGAGGACCTTTCCTCTCGCTCCATCCTCTGAGGACCTTTCCTCTCGCTCCATCCTCTGAGGACCTTTGCTCTCGCTCCATCCTCTGAGGATCTTTCCTCTCGCTCCATCCTCTGAGGACCTTTCCTCTCGCTCCATCCTCTGAGGACCTTTCCTCTCGCTCCATCCTCTGAGGACCTTTCTTCTCGCTCCATCCTCTGAGGACCTTTCCTCTCGCTCCATCCTCTGAGGACCTTTCCTCTCGCTCCATCCTCGGAGGACCTTTACTCTCGCTCCATCCTCTGAGGACCTTTCCATCCGCTCCATCCTCTGAGGACCTTTACTCTCGCTCCATCCTCTCAAGACCTTTCCACCCGCTCCATCCTCTCAAGACCTTTCCACCCGCTCCATCCTCTCAAGACCTTTCCTCTCAAGACCTTTCCTCTTGCTCCATCCTCTGAGGACCTTTCCTCTTGCTCCATCCTCTGAGGACCTTTCCTCTCGCTCCATCCTCTGAGGACCTTTCCTCTCGCTCCATCCTCTGAGGACCTTTCTTCTCGCTCCATCCTCTGATGACCTTTCCTCTCGCTCCATCCTCTGAGGACCTTTCCTCCCGCTCCATCCTCTGAGGACCTTTCCTCCCGCTCCATCCTCTGAGGACCTTTCCTCTCGCTCCATCCTCTGAGGACCTTTCCTCTGGCTCCATCCTCTGAGGACCTTTCCTCCCGCTCCATCCCCTGAGGACCTTTCCTCTCGCTCCATCCTCTGAGGACCTTTCCTCTCGCTCCATCCCCTGAGGACCTTTCCTCTCGCTCCATCCTCTGAGGACCTTTCCTCTCGCTCCATCCTCTGAGGACCTTTCCTCTCGCTCCATCCTCTGAGGACCTTTCTTCTCGCTCCATCCTCTGAGGACCTTTCCTCCCGCTCCATCCTCTGAGGACCTTTCCTCTCGCTCCATCCTCTGAGGACCTTTCCTCTCGCTCCATCCTCTGAGGACCTTTCCTCTCGCTCCATCCTCTGAGGACCTTTCCTCCCGCTCCATCCTCTGAGGACCTTTCCTCTCGCTCCATCCTCTGAGGACCTTTCCTCCCGCTCCATCCTCTGAGGACCTTTCCTCTCGCTCCATCCTCTGAGGACCTTTCCTCTCGCTCCATCCTCTGAGGACCTTTCCACCCGCTCCATCCTCTGAGGACCTTTCCACCCGCTCCATCCTCTGAGGACCTTTCTTCTCGCTCCATCCTCTGATGACCTTTCCTCTCGCTCCATCCTCTGAGGACCTTTCCTCTGGCTCCATCCTCTGAGGACCTTTCCTCCCGCTCCATCCTCTGAGGACCTTTCCTCTCGCTCCATCCTCTGAGGACCTTTTCTCTCGCTCCATCCCCTGAGGACCTTTCCTCTCGCTCCATCCTCTGAGGACCATTCCACCCGCTCCATCCTCTGAGGACCTTTCCTCTCGCTCCATCCTCTGAGGACCTTTCCTCTCGCTCCATCCTCTGAGGACCTTTCTTCTCGCTCCCATCTTCTGAGGACCTTTCCTCCCGCTCCATCCTCTGAGGACCTTTCCTCTCGCTCCATCCTCTGAGGACCTTTCCTCTCGCTCCATCCTCTGAGGACCTTTCCTCTCGCTCCATCCTCTGAGGACCTTTCCACCCGCTCCATCCTCTGAGGACCTTTCCTCTCGCTCCATCCTCTGAGGACCTTTTCTTCTCGCTCCATCCTCTGAGGACCTTTCCACCCGCTCCATCCTCTGAGGACCTTTCCTCCCGCTCCATCCTCTGAGGACCTTTCCTCTGGCTCCATCCTCTGAGGACCTTTCCTCCCGCTCCATCCCCTGAGGACCTTTCCTCTCGCTCCATCCTCTGAGGACCTTTCCTCTCGCTCCATCCTCTGAGGACCTTTCCTCTCGCTCCATCCCCTGAGGACCTTTCCTCTCGCTCCATCCTCTGAGGACCTTTCCTCTCGCTCCATCCTCTGAGGACCTTTCCTCTCGCTCCATCCTCTGAGGATCTTTCCTCTCGCTCCATCCTCTGAGGACGTTTCCTCTCGCTCCATCCTCTGAGGACCTTTCCTCTCGCTCCATCCTCTGAGGATCTTTCCTCTCGCTCCATCCTCTGAGGACCTTTCCTCTCGCTCCATCCTCTGAGGACCTTTCCTCTCGCTTCATCCTCTGAGGACCTTTCCATCCGCTTTATCCTCTGAGGACCTTTACTCTCGCTCCATCCTCTCAAGACCTTTCCACCCGCTCCATCCTCTCAAGACCTTTCCACCCGCTCCATCCTCTCAAGACCTTTCCTCTCAAGACCTTTCCTCTTGCTCCATCCTCTGAGGACCTTTCCTCTTGCTCCATCCTCTGAGGACCTTTCCTCTCGCTCCATCCTCTGAGGACCTTTCCTCTCGCTCCATCCTCTGAGGACCTTTCCTCTCGCTCCATCCTCTGAGGACCTTTCCTCTCGCTCCATCCTCTGAGGACCTTTCCATCCGCTCCATCCTCTGAGGACCTTTCCATCCGCTCCATCCTCTGAGGACCTTTACTCTCGCTCCATCCTCTGAGGACCTTTCCTCTCGCTCCATCCTCTGAGGACCTTTCCTCTCGCTCCATCCTCTGAGGACCTTTCCTCTCGCTCCATCCTCTGAGGACCTTTCCTCTCTCTCGCTCCATCCTCTGAGGACCTTTCCTCTCGCTCCATCCTCTGAGGACCTTTCCTCTCGCTCCATCCTCTGAGGACCTTTCCTCTGGCTCCATCCTCTGAGGACCTTTCCTCCCGCTCCATCCTCTGAGGACCTTTCCTCTGGCTCCATCCTCTGAGGACCTTTCCTCTGGCTCCATCCTCTGAGGACCTTTCCTCCCGCTCCATCCCCTGAGGACCTTTCCTCTGGCTCCATCCCCTGAGGACCTTTCCTCTCGCTCCATCCCCTGAGGACCTTTCCTCTCGCTCCATCCTCTGAGGACCTTTCCTCTCGCTCCATCCTCTGAGGACCTTTCCTCTCGCTCCATCCTCTGAGGACCTTTCTTCTCGCTCCATCCTCTGAGGACCTTTCCTCCCGCTCCATCCTCTGAGGACCTTTCCTCTCGCTCCATCCTCTGAGGACCTTTCCTCTCGCTCCATCCTCTGAGGACCTTTCCTCTCGCTCCATCCTCTGAGGACCTTTCCTCCCGCTCGATCCTCTGAGGACCTTTCCTCTCGCTCCATCCTCTGAGGACCTTTCCTCCCGCTCCATCCTCTGAGGACCTTTCCTCTCGCTCCATCCTCTGAGGACCTTTCCTCTCGCTCCATCCTCTGAGGACCTTTCCACCCGCTCCATCCTCTGAGGACCTTTCCACCCGCTCCATCCTCTGAGGACCTTTCTTCTCGCTCCATCCTCTGATGACCTTTCCTCTCGCTCCATCCTCTGAGGACCTTTCCTCTGGCTCCATCCTCTGAGGACCTTTCCTCCCGCTCCATCCTCTGAGGACCTTTCCTCTCGCTCCATCCTCTGAGGACCTTTTCTCTCGCTCCATCCCCTGAGGACCTTTCCTCTCGCTCCATCCTCTGAGGACCATTCCACCCGCTCCATCCTCTGAGGACCTTTCCTCTCGCTCCATCCTCTGAGGACCTTTCCTCTCGCTCCATCCTCTGAGGACCTTTCCACCCGCTCCATCCTCTGAGGACCTTTCCTCTCGCTCCATCCTCTGAGGACCTTTTCTTCTCGCTCCATCCTCTGAGGACCTTTTCTCTCGCTCCATCCTCTGAGGACCTTTCCTCTCGCTCCATCCTCTGAGGACCTTTCCACCCGCTCCATCCTCTGAGGACCTTTCCACCCGCTCCATCCTCTGAGGACCTTTCTTCTCGCTCCATCCTCTGATGACCTTTCCTCTCGCTCCATCCTCTGAGGACCTTTCCTCTGGCTCCATCCTCTGAGGACCTTTCCTCCCGCTCCATCCTCTGAGGACCTTTCCTCTCGCTCCATCCCCTGAGGACCTTTCCTCTCGCTCCATCCTCTGAGGACCTTTCCACCCGCTCCATCCTCTGAGGACCTTTCCTCTCGCTCCATCCTCTGAGGACCTTTCCTCTCGCTCCATCCCCTGAGGACCTTTCCTCTCGCTCCATCCTCTGAGGACCTTTCCACCCGCTCCATCCTCTGAGGACCTTTCCTCTCGCTCCATCCTCTGAGGACCTTTCCTCTCGCTCCATCCTCTGAGGACCTTTCCTCCCGCTCCATCCTCTGAGGACCTTTCCTCTCGCTCCATCCTCTGAGGACCTTTCCTCTCGCTCCATCCTCTGAGGACCTTTCCACCCGCTCCATCCTCTGAGGACCTTTCCTCTCGCTCCATCCTCTGAGGACCTTTTCTTCTCGCTCCATCCTCTGAGGACCTTTCCTCCCCGCTCCATCCTCTGAGGACCTTTCCTCTCGCTCCATCCTCTGAGGACCTTTCCTCTCGCTCCATCCTCTGAGGACTTTTCTACCCGCTCCATCCTCTGAGGACCATTCCTCTCGCTCCATCCTCTGAGGACCTTTCCTCTCGCTCCATCCTCTGAGGACCTTTCCTCTCGCTCCATCCTCTGAGGACCTTTCCTCTCGCTCCATCCTCTGAGGACCTTTCCACCCGCTCCATCCTCTGAGGACCTTTCCTCTCGCTCCATCCTCTGAGGACCTTTCCTCTCGCTCCATCCTCTGAGGACCTTTTCTTCTCGCTCCATCCTCTGAGGACCTTTCCTCTCGCTCCATCCTCTGAGGACCTTTCCTCCCGCTCCATCCTCTGAGGACCTTTCCTCTCGCTCCATCCTATGAGGACCTTTCCTCTCGCTCCATCCTCTGAGGACTTTTCTACCCGCTCCATCCTCTGAGGACCTTTCCTCTCGCTCCATCCTCTGAGGACCTTTCCTCTCGCTCCATCCTCTGAGGACCTTTGCTCTCGCTCCATCCTCTGAGGATCTTTCCTCTCGCTCCATCCTCTGAGGACCTTTCCTCTCGCTCCATCCTCTGAGGACCTTTCCTCTCGCTCCATCCTCTCAAGACCTTTCCACCCGCTCCATCCTCTCAAGACCTTTCCACCCGCTCCATCCTCTCAAGACCTTTCCTCTCAAGACCTTTCCTCTTGCTCCATCCTCTGAGGACCTTTCCTCTTGCTCCATCCTCTGAGGACCTTTCCTCTCGCTCCATCCTCTGAGGACCTTTCCTCTCGCTCCATCCTCTGAGGACCTTTCCTCTCGCTCCATCCTCTGAAGACCTTTCCTCTCGCTCCATCCTCTGAGGACCTTTCCTCTCGCTCCATCCTCTGAGGACCTTTCCTCCCGCTCCATCCTCTGAGGACCTTTCCGCCCGCTCCATCCTCTGAGGACCTTTCCACCCGCTCCATCCTCTGAGGACCTTTCCTCTCGCTCCATCCTCTGAGGACCTTTCCTCTCGCTCCATCCTCTGAGGATCTTTCTTCTCGCTCCATCCTCTGATGACCTTTCCTCTCGCTCCATCCTCTGAGGACCTTTCCTCCCGCTCCATCCTCTGAGGACCTTTCCTCCCGCTCCATCCTCTGAGGACCTTTCCTCTCGCTCCATCCTCTGAGGACCTTTCCTCTCGCTCCATCCTCTGAGGACCTTTCCTCTCGCTCCATCCTCTGAGGACCTTTCCTCTCGCTCCATCCTCTGAGGACCTTTCCTCTCGCTCCATCCTCTGAGGACCTTTCCATCCGCTCCATCCTCTGAGGACCTTTACTCTCGCTCCATCCTCTCAAGACCTTTCCACCCGCTCCATCCTCTCAAGACCTTTCCACCCGCTCCATCCTCTCAAGACCTTTCCTCTCAAGACCTTTCCTCTTGCTCCATCCTCTGAGGACCTTTCCTCTTGCTCCATCCTCTGAGGACCTTTCCTCTCGCTCCATCCTCTGAGGACCTTTCCTCTCGCTCCATCCTCTGAGGACCTTTCCTCTCGCTCCATCCTCTGAGGACCTTTCCTCTCGCTCCATCCTCTGAGGACCTTTCCATCCGCTCCATCCTCTGAGGACCTTTACTCTCGCTCCATCCTCTCAAGACCTTTCCACCCGCTCCATCCTCTCAAGACCTTTCCTCTCAAGACCTTTCCTCTTGCTCCATCCTCTGAGGACCTTTCCTCTCGCTCCATCCTCTGAGGACCTTTCCTCTCGCTCCATCCTCTGAGGACCTTTCCTCTCGCTCCATCCTCTGAAGACCTTTCCACCTGCTCCATCCTCTGAGGACCTTTACTCTCGCTCCATCCTCTCAAGACCTTTCCACCCGCTCCATCCTCTCAAGACCTTTCCTCTCAAGACCTTTCCTCTTGCTCCATCCTCTGAGGACCTTTCCTCTTGCTCCATCCTCTGAGGACCTTTCCTCTCGCTCCATCCTCTGAGGACCTTTCCTCTCGCTCCATCCTCTGAAGACCTTTCCACCCGCTCCATCCTCTCAAGACTTTGTCACTCGTCTCGCCCGCAGCATGGCCTAAAATCTGCGCAGATTTTTTCTACTGCTTGTGAATATAGTTTTGAAAACCCCATTCACATTTATTGTGCTGTAATTTGTTGCAGTTTTTTGGAGCGCAATCCAACTAGAAAAATCCACCACATGTGAATGTGGCCTCAATATTGTAACTCTTTTTAAATCTCTACCGTTACTAACTGTGTGGATTCCGCACCATTGTCCAGTTCACCCCGGCAGTGCACCATTGTCCAGTTCACCCCGGCAGTGCAGCATCGTCACAGTTCACCCCGGCAGCGCAGCATCGTCACTACGTGATCATAAGAACGCTCATCCATTTCCTGCAGAGGATCTGAAAGCACTTCTCTACAGAACAGCGTGGATTCATCTTACGGATTTGCTGCAGCTTTGCGTCGCCGCATCCTGTGACCAGAATATACCAGGCCCCGCACCTGCCAGTGACGGGCACTGGAACCCCACACGCCTTCTCCATGGTGCTGTAGACGGGACACGATGCTGTCAGGGGAAGAATTCATTGTTTCCATGCACATTGCCTAAACTGATCCATTATAAGAAGCCTCAGCTCTGTGAGCAGGACTAAGTCAGGACAGGTTCTTAGCCTCTGGGTGTAGACAAAAATGTTTCCTTTGTCAACAAGCAGAGATCTTGAAAATAGTGAGGAACTGAAACAAACGCCTCCCGTGGGTAATTCTGTTGACCTGGTATCTGGGGTAGGTATTGACTGAGGCCCCTCCCCCTGTGGCTGTGACATCACATCTGTTAGTGACATCACATAATGTCAGCTAGCCCTTGCAGCTGGTCCAGTGTGTCAGCTGAGAAGAAATAGCTTCACTATATAATGACAGAAACTGTAACACTGCGCCAAAAGTCTGCAGCAAAGTCCAACAAGGATTTACACAATCACTTCACCAGCTGCAGACAAAATTAGCGCAGATTTCATAACGGCAGCATACTCTATATTGCCTTAGATTTGTTACCTGAAGTCCCATGTAACACTACTAATAAGCCACAGTGATAACTATCGGAATATAGATAATGGTGTAGGTGTTACCTGCAGTCCTATGTAACACCACAGATAACACAGTGATAACTGAGTACAGATAATGTAGTAGATGTTTCCTGCAGTCCTATGTAACACCACAGATAACAGTGATAACGGAGTACAGATAATGTAGTAAGTAGTGTTACCTGCAGTCCTATGTAACACCACAGATTAACACAGTGCTAACTGCGTACAGATAATGTAGTGGATGTTACCTGCAGTCCTATGTAACACCACAGATAACACAGTGGTAACTCTCAGTGCAGATAATGTAGTAGATGTTACCTGCAGTCCTATGTAATACCACAGATAACACAGTGATAACTCTGAGTACAGATAATGTAGTAGTGTTACCTGCAGTCCTATGTAACACCACAGATAACACACAGTGATAACTCTCTGAGTACAGATAATGTAGATGTTACCTGCAGTCCTATGTAACACCACAGATAACACAGTGATAACTGCGTACAGATAATGTAGTAGATGTCGCCTGCAGTCCTATGTAAAACCATAGATAACACAGTGATAACTGAGTACAGATAATGTAGATGTTACCTGCAGTCCTATGTAACACCACAGATAACACAGTGATGACTGAGTACAGATAATGTAGTAGATGTTACCTGCAGTCCTATGTAACACCACAGATAACAGTGATAACTCTCTGAGTACAGATAATGTAGTGGATGTTACCTGCAGTCCTATGTAACACCACAGATAACAGTGATAACTCTCTGAGTACAGATAATGTAGTAGATGTTACCTGCAGTCCTATGTAACACCACAGATAACACAGTGATAACTCTCTGAGTACAGATAATGTAGTAGTTGTTACCTGCAGTCCTATGTAACACCACAGATAACACAGTGATAACTCTCTGATTACAGATAATGTAGTAGATGTTACCTGCAGTCCTATGTAACACCACAGATAACACAGTGATAACTCTCTGATTACAGATAATGTAGTAGATGTTACCTGCAGTCCTATGTAACACCACAGATAACACAGTGATAACTCTCTGAGTACAGATAATGTAGTAGATGTCACCTGCAGTCCTATGTAACACCACAGATAACACACAGTGATAACTCTCTGAGTACAGATAATGTAGTAGATGTCACCTGCAGTCCTATGTAACACCACAGATTACAATGTGCTCTGCTTCATCTGCACAGTCGCTGATTGACTCATCAGGATAAAGAACAGGTTGAACCTGTAAGTTCTGTTGCAGAGAAGTGTTTGTTCTGGGCTGACTCTGCAAGTTGTGGCCTTAGCCGCGCATTGCACCGTGAACCCCCGGAGAGTGCGCCATTGCTTGTAGCTTCCCCACATGGGACTGTGACCCGTCACCCTTTATGGAATCTAATGTCTGGTATCACTAAATGAGGCGGATAATTCCGGAGAACGAGCAAACTGGACGTCCCCTCGTAGAATGCGGCCGCCCGGGGATCCGCTGACCACCATAGGTCCGGCTTCTCTGACCCCCAGAAGCTTCAATGGATAAGCAGCCATGTGATAAGTCCTCTGGGGGGAGGGGCTCTGCAGTGATCACAGGGAGGTCCTGCACGGCGCCCCCCTCTGTGACTGCCATGTTCTCTAATTGGACAGTTTTCCCTGTCTATTGCATAATTTCTAACCCATTTTGACCTAGTCCTGTTCACACAGCTGAGGGTCTGTTACAGTTGAATCCAGTCTAGACATCCTCTTTGAGCTAAACATCCTTGACTCCAGACTGATACATGTCACCTGCACTGATACATTGTAACAAACTATCAGGACAGCGACGAGATTTGTGCTGTTAATGTGTTTACCTCACAGAGTATTGTCTACACTAATACACTGTAACAAACACGAAGATGTGAGAATGATTAGGTTGGGAGGAGTTTTCAGCCTTTGGATGTAAGCAAGACTGTTCCCATTCACTTACAGCAAACAGAGATCTTGACCTGAGGAATATAAATGCAAAGATTATTGTAAAGTCTCACCTCTGGGACCCCCATCTATCGGGAGAATGGGACCCCCTGACTGCAGGGTCCGGCGACTACAACCCGTGCGTTCAGGAGATTGGAAGGAGGTGTGATTGCGGATGTGCACGGCTCTCTACAGCCGTCTGAGGGTGACGTAGCAGGAAGCCGCAGCCTCGTCCGTCTGCAGAGTCCGTGCGGACGGTTTACGTTTTTTTTTTTCGCTTTGAGCGGTAACTTTGAGAAACGGTTCTGCAGACTTTTCAGCTTTTATTGTAACATCTCGTGTTTTATGTCGTGATTTATAAAACCGTAACAAGACGGTGACGAATAGCAGAGGCGAAAAACGCAGCTGGCCCTTTAAGCGCATTCTGCAAATAGAATGTTTTATAACTTCCAATATTTGTGAAAATTCCAAAACTTGTCACAATGTCCGTACCCTGCGCCCTCCGCATCCCTCCCCCGAGGACAGGCAGCAGTCGTGGCCTCCATGTTATAAAGCCCGGGGGCCAAGATAAAGCAGTCATGACCCCCTCCCCAACCGGCCCATCCAGAATCACCAGGACTGCGGTCGCAGGGGTGACATTCCCAGGACTGCGGTCGCAGGGGTGACATTCCCAGGACTGCGGTCGCAGGGGTGACATTCCCAGGACTGCGGTCGCAGGGGTGACATTCCCAGGACTGCGGTCGCAGGGGTGACATTCCCAGGACTGCGGTCGCACGGGTGACATTCCCAGGACTGCGGTCGCAGGGGTGACATTCCCAGGACTGCGGTCGCACGGGTGACATTCCCAGGACTGCGGTCGCAAGGGTGACATTCCCAGGACTGCGGTCGCAGGGGTGACATTCCCAGGACTGCGGTCGCAGGGGTGACATTCCCAGGACTGCGGTCGCACGGGTGACATTCCCAGGACTGCGGTTGCACGGGTGACATTCCCAGGACTGCGGTCGCACGGGTGACATTCCCAGGACTGCGGTCGCACAGGTGACATTCCCAGGACTGCGGTCGCACGGGTGACATTCCCAGGACTGCGGTCGAAGGGGTGACATTCCCAGGACTGCGGGGGTGGAGCACGAGGAGCTCAGGATGTGGGAACAAGTCACATAGAGCGACATCACTTCTCGCCGTTTCCTCGCGTATCTTCTGTCAACCTCACGATTGATTTGCGTTTCCTGCCCGTGTTTTTAGTGTGATAACGAAACGTGACCTCCGTGTCTAAAGCGTCTCCGGTCCTTCGAATGTGTTCACAACCGCGTGATGAACTCGCCCAATAATCCCGGGCGCAACAATTTATCATTACTTTGTGTTCACACTCTTAGGCCATGTTCACACGGCAAACCAAAAACGTTTTTGGAGGTTCTTCTTTTGTGTCAATGAAAAACGGCTGAAGAAGTGACACGCACTTCTTTTTTACGAGGCGTTTTATTACGCGGCCGTTTCTTAAAAACAGCTGCATAAAAAACGCCCCGTCGGTAACGGAGCGGCGTTTTTCCCATTGAAATCAATGGGCAGATGTCTGGAGGCGTTCATCCCCCGCGTTTTTAGCCATTTTTTGGGGTGTTTACAGCTATAAATCACCGTGGCGTCAGGAGCAGCGCCGGGCGGAGCGTCAGCTGATGATCCATTAGTAGGAAGCTCCGGACGTCACTGAGATATATGGGCGCTGATGTCGGCAGCTCCCGGAGATTTACATATGACCGGTCCATACAGCGATATCCGTCATCCACACACTCCCATGTGCGGTATACGTTTATTTTGTTGGATCCCTCGGGATGGAATTGCGCGGTCTTCTTCGTTATTCGGCGTATACAGCGCGACGGAGGCCACACGGACGTTCTTCAGGTCTCTGGCCGGATATTGGAGTCCTATCTAACGTACAAGATAAACGTAGCGCAATAACATGGTGTGAATGGGGCTTTACAGACGCCGGACGCAAGTCTCCGGTTATTAGCGACTGTCCGGGAATTTGATGATTCTGGTCACTGGCGCAGACCCCAGGGGTGAAGCTGAGGGAGCTCCACGCTCCAGCGGGGTCCCGGCTAACGGATATTCTACGGGAACATCTCCTGACGCGTCTCAATGTTTATTGGTGGACGCCGCTCTCTGCAGCGGATTCTTCGCCATAAGGCCCGGGCTCCGCACACTCCGGCAGCGGCAGATTGGTGGGTGATGGGCGTGCGGGATTTTCGGGTATTAGCTGCACCGTCATTGCCAATAAAACTGCTTTTACTTGCCCTCAATTTGAAAACTGCAGCCGCACAGTGTGAAGCAGCCTTTATATTGTCCCTCTAGGGGGCGCAGTCCTAGCTCTACATGAGACAATGTCATATTTCTTGCAATCACAGAATCTGAGGCCCCCCCAGTAATAATGTGCGACAATCACCGCACAGCCCGGAGCGGCAGTGAGTGGTGTGTACAGGGGCCGCACCGCGGATGATCGGGAGGAGGAGGGGGCAGTGACTGGTGTGTACAGGGGCCGCACCGCGGATGATCGGGAGGAGGAGGGGGCAGTGACTGGTGTGTACAGGGGCCGCACCGCGGATGATCGGGAGAAGGAGGGGGCAGTGACTGGTGTGTATAGGGGCCGCACCGCGGATGATCGGGGGAGGAGGGGCAGTGACTGGTGTGTACAGGGGCCGCACCGCGGATGATCGGGGGAGGAGGGGCAGTGACTGGTGAGTACAGGGGCCGCACCGCGGATGATCGGGAGGAGGAGGGGCAGTTACTGGTGTGTACAGGGGCCGCACCGCGGATGATCGGGGGGGGGAGGGGGCGGTGACCGGTGTGTACAGGGGCCGCACCACGGATGATCGGGAGGAGGAGGGGGCGGTTGCCGGTGTGTACAGGGGCCGCACCGCGGATGATCGGGAGGAGGAGGGGGCAGTGACTGGTGTGTACAGGGGCCGCACCGCGGATGATCGGGAGGAGGAGGGGGCAGTGACTGGTGTGTACAGGGGCCGCACCGCGGATGATCGGGAGAAGGAGGGGGCAGTGACTGGTGTGTACAGGGGCCGCACCGCGGATGATCGGGGGAGGAGGGGCAGTGACTGGTGTGTACAGGGGCCGCACCGCGGATGATCGGGGGAGGAGGGGCAGTGACTGGTGAGTACAGGGGCCGCACCGCGGATGATCGGGAGGAGGAGGGGCAGTTACTGGTGTGTACAGGGGCCGCACCGCGGATGATCGGGGGGGGGAGGGGGCGGTGACCGGTGTGTACAGGGGCCGCACCACGGATGATCGGGAGGAGGAGGGGGCGGTTGCCGGTGTGTACAGGGGCCGCACCGCGGATGATCGGGAGGAGGAGGGGGCAGTGACTGGTGTGTACAGGGGCCGCACCGCGGATGATCGGGAGGAGGAGGGGGCAGTGACTGGTGTGTACAGGGGCCGCACCGCGGATGATCGGGAGAAGGAGGGGGCAGTGACTGGTGTGTACAGGGGCCGCACCGCGGATGATCGGGAGGAGGAGGGGGCAGTGACCGGTGTGTACAGGGGCCGCACCGCGGATGATCGGGAGGAGGAGGGGGCAGTGACTGGTGTGTACAGGGGCCGCACCGCGGATGATCGGGGGAGGAGGGGCAGTGACTGGTGAGTACAGGGGCCGCACCGCGGATGATCGGGAGGAGGAGGGGCAGTGACTGGTGTGTACAGGGGCTGCACCGTGGATGATCGGGAGGAGGAGGGGCAGTGACTGGTGTGTACAGGGGCCGCACCGCAGATGATCGGGAGGAGGAGGGGGCAGTGACCGGTGTGTACAGGGGCCGCACCACGGATGATCGGGAGGAGGAGGGGGCGGTGACCGGTGTGTACAGGGGCCGCACCGCGGATGATCGGGGGGGGAGGAGGGGCGGTGACCGGTGTGTACAGGGGCCGCACCGCGGATGATCGGGGGAGGAGGGGGCGGTTGCCGGTGTGTACAGGGGCCGCACCGCGGATGATCGGGAGGAGGAGGGGGCGGTGACCGGTGTGTACAGGGGCCGCACCGCGGATGATCGGGGGGGGAGGGGGCGGTGACCGGTGTGTACAGGGGCCGCACCGCGGATGATCGGGAGGAGGAGGGGCAGTGACTGGTGTGTACAGGGGCCGCACCGCGGATGATCGGGGGGGGGGGAGGGAGCGGTGACCGGTGTGTACAGGGGCCGCACCGCGGATGATCGGAGGGAGGAGGGGCAGTGACTGGTGTGTACAGGGGCCGCACCGCGGATGATCGGAGGGAGGAGGGGCAGTGACCGGTGTGTACAGGGGCCGCACTGCGGATGATCGGAGGGAGGAGGGGCAGTGACTGGTGTGTACAGGGGCCGCACCGCGGATGATCGGGAGGAGGAGGGGGCGGTGACCGGTGTGTACAGGGGCCGCACCGCGGATGATCGGGGGGGGAGGGGGCGGTGACCGGTGTGTACAGGGGCCGCACCGCGGATGATCGGGGAGGAGGAGGGGGCGGTGACCGGTGTGTACAGGGGCCGCACCGCGGATGATCGGGAGGAGGAGGGGGCGGTGACCGGTGTGTACAGGGGCCGCACCGCGGATGATCGAGGGAGGAGGGGGCGGTTGCCGGTGTGTACAGGGGCCGCACCGCGGATGATCGGGAGGAGGGGCAGTGACTGGTGTGTACAGGGGCCGCACCGCGGATGATCGGGGGGGGAGGGGGCGGTGACCGGTGTGTACAGGGGCCGCACCGTGGATGATCGGGGGAGGAGGGGGCGGTTGCCGGTGTGTACAGGGGCCGCACCGCGGATGATCGGGGGAGGAGGGGGCGGTTGCCGGTGTGTACAGGGGCCGCACCGCGGATGATCGGGAGGAGGAGGGGGCGGTGACCGGTGTGTGCAGGGGCCGCACCGTGGATGATCGGGGGAGGAGGGGGCGGTTGCCGGTGTGTACAGGGGCCGCACCGCGGATGATCGGGGGAGGAGGGGCAGTGACTGGTGTGTACAGGGGCCGCACCGCGGATGATCGGAGGGAGGAGGGGCAGTGACCGGTGTGTACAGGGGCCGCACCGCGGATGATCGGAGGGAGGAGGGGCAGTGACTGGTGTGTACAGGGGCCGCACCGCGGATGATCGGGAGGAGGAGGGGGCGGTGACCGGTGTGTACAGGGGCCGCACCGCGGATGATCGGGGGGGAGGGGGCGGTGACCGGTGTGTACAGGGGCTGCACCGCGGATGATCGGGGGAGGAGGGGGCGGTTGCCGGTGTGTACAGGGGCCGCACCGCGGATGATCGGGAGGAGGGGCAGTGACTGGTGTGTACAGGGGCCGCACCGCGGATGATCGGGGGGGGAGGGGGCGGTGACCGGTGTGTACAGGGGCCGCACCGTGGATGATCGGGGGAGGAGGGGGCGGTTGCCGGTGTGTACAGGGACCGCACCGCGGATGATCGGGGGAGGAGGGGGCGGTTGCCGGTGTGTACAGGGGCCGCACCGCGGATGATCGGGAGGAGGAGGGGGCGGTGACCGGTGTGTGCAGGGGCCGCACCGTGGATGATCGGGGGAGGAGGGGGCGGTTGCCGGTGTGTACAGGGGCCGCACCGCGGATGATCGGGGGATGAGGGGCAGTGACTGGTGTGTACAGGGGCCGCACCGCAGATGATCGGAGGGAGGAGGGGCAGTGACCGGTGTGTACAGGGGCCGCACCGCGGATGATCGGAGGGAGGAGGGGCAGTGACTGGTGTGTACAGGGGCCGCACCGCGGATGATCGGGAGGAGGAGGGGGCGGTGACCGGTGTGTACAGGGGCCGCACCGCGGATGATCGGGGGGGAGGGGGCGGTGACCGGTGTGTACAGGGGCTGCACCGCGGATGATCGGGGGAGGAGGGGGCGGTTGCCGGTGTGTACAGGGGCCGCACCGCGGATGATCGGGGAGGAGGGGGCGGTGACCGGTGTGTACAGGGGCCGCACCGCGGATGATCGGGGGGGAGGGGGCGGTGACCGGTGTGTACAGGGGCCGCACCGCGGATGATCGGGGGGGGGAGGGGGCGGTGACCGGTGTGTACAGGGGCCGCACCACGGATGATCGGGAGGAGGAGGGGCAGTGACTGGTGTGTACAGGGGCCGCACCGCAGATGATCGGGAGGAGGAGGGGGCAGTGACCGGTGTGTACAGGGGCCGCACCACGGATGATCGGGAGGAGGAGGGGGCGGTGACCGGTGTGTACAGGGGCCGCACCGCGGATGATCGGGGGGGGAGGAGGGGGCGGTGACCGGTGTGTACAGGGGCCGCACCGCGGATGATCGGGAGGAGGAGGGGCAGTGACTGGTGTGTACAGGGGCCGCACCGCGGATGATCGGGGGGGGGGGGGAGGGAGCGGTGACCGGTGTGTACAGGGGCCGCACCGCGGATGATCGGAGGGAGGAGGGGCAGTGACTGGTGTGTACAGGGGCCGCACCGCGGATGATCGGAGGGAGGAGGGGCAGTGACCGGTGTGTACAGGGGCCGCACTGCGGATGATCGGAGGGAGGAGGGGCAGTGACTGGTGTGTACAGGGGCCGCACCGCGGATGATCGGGAGGAGGAGGGGGCAGTGACTGGTGTGTACAGGGGCCGTACCGCGGATGATCGGGGGGGGAGGGGGCGGTGACCGGTGTGTACAGGGGCCGCACCGCGGATGATCGGGAGGAGGGGCAGTGACTGGTGTGTACAGGGGCCGCACCGCGGATGATCGGGGGGGGAGGGGGCGGTGACCGGTGTGTACAGGGGCCGCACCGTGGATGATCGGGGGAGGAGGGGGCGGTTGCCGGTGTGTACAGGGGCCGCACCGCGGATGATCGGGGGAGGAGGGGGCGGTTGCCGGTGTGTACAGGGGCCGCACCGCGGATGATCGGGGGAGGAGGGGGCGGTTGCCGGTGTGTACAGGGGCCGCACCGCGGATGATCGGGAGGAGGAGGGGGCGGTGACCGGTGTGTGCAGGGGCCGCACCGTGGATGATCGGGGGAGGAGGGGGCGGTTGCCGGTGTGTACAGGGGCCGCACCGCGGATGATCGGGGGAGGAGGGGCAGTGACTGGTGTGTACAGGGGCCGCACCGCGGATGATCGGAGGGAGGAGGGGCAGTGACCGGTGTGTACAGGGGCCGCACCGCGGATGATCGGAGGGGCAGTGACTGGTGTGTACAGGGGCCGCACCGCGGATGATCGGGAGGAGGAGGGGGCGGTGACCGGTGTGTACAGGGGCCGCACCGCGGATGATCGGGGGGAGGGGGCGGTGACCGGTGTGTACAGGGGCTGCACCGCGGATGATCGGGGGAGGAGGGGGCGGTTGCCGGTGTGTACAGGGGCCGCACCGCGGATGATCGGGGAGGAGGGGGCGGTGACCGGTGTGTACAGGGGCCGCACCGCGGATGATCGGGAGGAGGAGGGGGCGGTTGCCGGTGTGTACAGGGGCCGCACCGCGGATGATCGGGAGGAGGAGGGGCAGTGACTGGTGTGTACAGGGGCCGCACCGCGGATGATCGGGGGAGGAGGGGGCGGTTGCCGGTGTGTACAGGGGCCGCACCGCGGATGATCGGGGGGGGAGGGGGCGGTGACCGGTGTGTACAGGGGCCGCACCGCGGATGATCGGGGGAGGAGGGGGCGGTTGCCGGTGTGTACAGGGGCCGCACCGCGGATGATCGGGAGGAGGAGGGGGCGGTGACCGGTGTGTGCAGGGGCCGCACCGTGGATGATCGGGGGAGGAGGGGGCGGTTGCCGGTGTGTACAGGGGCCGCACTGCGGATGATCGGGGGAGGAGGGGGCGGTTGCCGGTGTGTACAGGGGCCGCACCGCGGATGATCGGAGGGAGGAGGGGCAGTGACTGGTGAGTACAGGGGCCGCACTGCGGATGATCGGGGGAGGAGGGGGCGGTTGCCGGTGTGTACAGGGGCCGCACTGCGGATGATCGGGAGGAGGAGGGGGCAGTGACCGGTGTGTACAGGGGCCGCACCGCGGATGATCGGGGGGGGGGGAGGGGGCGGTGACCGGTGTGTACAGGGGCCGCACCGCGGATGATCGGGGGGGGGGAGGGGGCGGTGACCGGTGTGTACAGGGGCCGCACCGCGGATGATCGGGAGGAGGAGGGGGCGGTGACCGGTGTGTACAGGGGCCGCACCGCGGATGATCGGGGGGGCGGTGACCGGTGTGTACAGGGGCCGCACCGCGGATGATCGGGGAGGAGGAGGGGGCGGTGACCGGTGTGTACAGGGGCCGCACCGCGGATGATCGGGAGGAGGAGGGGGCGGTGACCGGTGTGTACAGGGGCTGCACCGCGGATGATCGAGGGAGGAGGGGGCGGTTGCCGGTGTGTACAGGGGCCGCACCGCGGATGATCGGGAGGAGGGGCAGTGACTGGTGTGTACAGGGGCCGCACCGCGGATGATCGGGGGGGGAGGGGGCGGTGACCGGTGTGTACAGGGGCCGCACCGCGGATGATCGGGAGGAGGGGCAGTGACTGGTGTGTACAGGGGCCGCACCGCGGATGATCGGGGGGGGAGGGGGCGGTGACCGGTGTGTACAGGGGCCGCACCGTGGATGATCGGGGGAGGAGGGGGCGGTTGCCGGTGTGTACAGGGGCCGCACCGCGGATGATCGGGGGAGGAGGGGGCGGTTGCCGGTGTGTACAGGGGCCGCACCGCGGATGATCGGGAGGAGGAGGGGGCGGTGACCGGTGTGTGCAGGGGCCGCACCGTGGATGATCGGGGGAGGAGGGGGCGGTTGCCGGTGTGTACAGGGGCCGCACCGCGGATGATCGGGGGAGGAGGGGCAGTGACTGGTGTGTACAGGGGCCGCACCGCGGATGATCGGAGGGAGGAGGGGCAGTGACCGGTGTGTACAGGGGCCGCACCGCGGATGATCGGAGGGAGGAGGGGCAGTGACTGGTGTGTACAGGGGCCGCACCGCGGATGATCGGGAGGAGGAGGGGGCGGTGACCGGTGTGTACAGGGGCCGCACCGCGGATGATCGGGGGGGAGGGGGCGGTGACCGGTGTGTACAGGGGCTGCACCGCGGATGATCGGGGGAGGAGGGGGCGGTTGCCGGTGTGTACAGGGGCCGCACCGCGGATGATCGGGAGGAGGAGGGGGCAGTGACCGGTGTGTACAGGGGCCGCACCGCGGATGATCGGGGGGGAGGGGGCGGTGACCGGTGTGTACAGGGGCTGCACCGCGGATGATCGGGGGAGGAGGGGGCGGTTGCCGGTGTGTACAGGGGCCGCACCGCGGATGATCGGGAGGAGGAGGGGGCAGTGACCGGTGTGTACAGGGGCCGCACCGCGGATGATCGGGGAGGAGGGGGCAGTGACCGGTGTGTACAGGGGCCGCACCGCGGATGATCGGGGAGGAGGGGGCGGTGACCGGTGTGTACAGGGGCCGCACCGCGGATGATCGGGAGGAGGAGGGGGCGGTTGCCGGTGTGTACAGGGGCCGCACCGCGGATGATCGGGAGGAGGAGGGGCAGTGACTGGTGTGTACAGGGGCCGCACCGCGGATGATCGGGGGAGGAGGGGGCGGTTGCCGGTGTGTACAGGGGCCGCACCGCGGATGATCGGGGGGGGAGGGGGCGGTGACCGGTGTGTACAGGGGCCGCACCGCGGATGATCGGGGGAGGAGGGGGCGGTGACCGGTGTGTGCAGGGGCCGCACCGTGGATGATCGGGGGAGGAGGGGGCGGTTGCCGGTGTGTACAGGGGCCGCACCGCGGATGATCGGAGGGAGGAGGGGCAGTGACTGGTGAGTACAGGGGCCGCACTGCGGATGATCGGGGGAGGAGGGGGCGGTTGCCGGTGTGTACAGGGGCCGCACTGCGGATGATCGGGAGGAGGAGGGGGCAGTGACCGGTGTGTACAGGGGCCGCACCGCGGATGATCGGGGGGGGGGAGGGGGCGGTGACCGGTGTGTACAGGGGCCGCACCGCGGATGATCGGGGGGGGGGGAGGGGGCGGTGACCGGTGTGTACAGGGGCCGCACCGCGGATGATCGGGGGAGGAGGGGGCGGTTGCCGGTGTGTACAGGGGCCGCACCGCGGATGATCGGAGGGGTCGGGCTGCGGAGGGGGAGGACACGTGGCTCAGGTGCAGCAGGCGGCAGATCCAAGGGACACCTGACACAGGAGAGCGGGTGAGTGACGGGGAGACACCCGCCAAACTGGTGACCCGACCCGTGATATGTGTGCAAGTCTGTATATACCGGACACCTTATATCCACCTGTCACCTGCTATACCCCCCATAGACAGTACACACACCTGCTATATCCCCCTGTAGACAGTACACACACCTGCTATACCCCCCATAGACAGTACACACACCTGCTATATCCCCCCGTAGACAGTACACACACCTGCTATATACCCCCTGTAGACAGTACACACACCTGCTATATCCCCCTGTAGACAGTACACACACCTGCTATATACCCCCCTAGACAGTACACACACCTGCTATATCCCCCCCTAGACAGTACACACACCTGCTATATACCCCCCTAGACAGTACACACACCTGCTATATCCCCCCCTAGACAGTACACACACCTGCTATATCCCCCTATAGACAGTACACACACCTGCTATACCCCCCATAGACAGTACACACACCTGCTATATCCCCCCTAGACAGTACACACACCTGCTATATCCCCCTATAGACAGTACACACACCTGCTATATCCCCCTATAGACAGTACACACACCTGCTATATCCCCCCTAGACAGTACACACACCTGCTATATCCCCCATAGACAGTACACACACCTGCTATACCCCCCATAGACAGTACACACACCTGCTATATCCCCCTGTAGACAGTACACACACCTGCTATACCCCCCATAGACAGTACACACACCTGCTATATCCCCCTGTAGACAGTACACACACCTGCTATATCCCCCTATAGACAGTACACACACCTGCTATATCCCCCTATAGACAGTACACACACCTGCTATATCCCCCTGTAGACAGTACACACACCTGCTATACCCCCCATAGACAGTACACACACCTGCTATATCCCCCTATAGACAGTACACACACCTGCTATATCCCCCTATAGACAGTACACACACCTGCTATATCCCCCCATAGACAGTACACACACCTGCTATACCCCCCATAGACAGTACACACACCTGCTATATCCCCCTATAGACAGTACACACACCTGCTATATCCCCCTGTAGACAGTACACACACCTGCTATATCCCCCCATAGACAGTACACACACCTGCTATATCCCCCCCTAGACAGTACACACACCTGCTATATCCCCCTGTAGACAGTACACACACCTGCTATATCCCCCTGTAGACAGTACACACACCTGCTATATCCCCCTGTAGACAGTACACACACCTGCTATATCCCCCCCTAGACAGTACACACACCTGCTATATCCCCCTGTAGACAGTACACACACCTGCTATATCCCCCCATAGACAGTACACACACCTGCTATATCCCCCCCTAGACAGTACACACACCTGCTATATCCCCCTGTAGACAGTACACACACCTGCTATATCCCCCTATAGACAGTACACACACCTGCTATATACCCCCTGTAGACAGTACACACACCTGCTATATCCCCCTATAGACAGTACACACACCTGCTATATCCCCCTATAGACAGTACACACACCTGCTATATCCCCCTGTAGACAGTACACACACCTGCTATATCCCCCCTAGACAGTACACACACCTGCTATACCCCCCCTAGACAGTACACACACCTGCTATACCCCCCCTAGACAGTACACACACCTGCTATACCCCCCCTAGACAGTACACACACCTGCTATATCCCCCCTAGACAGTACACACACCTGCTATATACCCCTATATACAGTACACACACCTGCTATACCCCCCATAGACAGTACACACACCTGCTATATCCCCCTATAGACAGTACACACACCTGCTTTATCCCCCTGTAGACAGTACACACACCTGCTATATCCCCCCTAGACAGTACACACACCTGCTATATACCCCCCATAGACAGTACACACACCTGCTATATCCCCCTGTAGACAGTACACACACCTGCTATATCCCCCTGTAGACAGTACACACACCTGCTATATACCCCTGTAGACAGTACACACACCTGCTATATCCCCCCGTAGACAGTACACACACCTGCTATATACCCCCTGTAGACAGTACACACGCCTGCTATATCCCCCTGTAGACAGTACACACGCCTGCTATATCCCCCTGTAGACAGTACACACGCCTGCTATATCCCCCTGTAGACAGTACACACACCTGCTATATCCCCCTGTAGACAGTACACACACCTGCTATATCCCCCTGTAGACAGTACACACACCTGCTATATCCCCCATAGACAGTACACACACCTGCTATATACCCCCATAGACAGTACACACACCTGCTATATACCCCCTGTAGACAGTACACACACCTGCTATATCCCCCTGTAGACAGTACACACACCTGCTATATCCCCCTGTAGACAGTACACACACCTGCTATATCCCCCTGTAGACAGTACACACACCTGCTATATCCCCCTGTAGACAGTACACACACCTGCTATATCCCCCATAGACAGTACACACACCTGCTATATCCCCCATAGACAGTACACACACCTGCTATATCCCCATAGACAGTACACACACCTGCTATATCCCCCCATAGACAGTACACACACCTGCTATATCCCCCTGTAGACAGTACACACACCTGCTATATCCCCCTATAGACAGTACACACACCTGCTATATCCCCCATAGACAGTACACACACCTGCTATATACCCCCATAGACAGTACACACACCTGCTATATACCCCCATAGACAGTACACACACCTGCTATATCCCCCTGTAGACAGTACACACACCTGCTATATCCCCCTGTAGACAGTACACACACCTGCTATATCCCCCTGTAGACAGTACACACACCTGCTATATCCCCCTGTAGACAGTACACACACCTGCTATATCCCCCTGTAGACAGTACACACACCTGCTATATCCCCCATAGACAGTACACACACCTGCTATATCCCCCTGTAGACAGTACACACACCTGCTATATCCCCCATAGACAGTACACACACCTGCTATATCCCCCATAGACAGTACACACACCTGCTATATCCCCCTGTAGACAGTACACACACCTGCTATATCCCCCATAGACAGTACACACACCTGCTATATCCCCCCATAGACAGTACAAACACCTGTGACACCTTGTATCCACCTGTACACACTATATACACGCCTATGACATGATAGTATAGAAACAAGGAGAAACCTCCAGCTCACCGGTCTGCGTCTTCAGGTAGCGTCAGTCGGATCCCCGTGACGGCCCACGGTATATGGTAGTAGAGAAGAGAAGAGATTGATCCAGCGCTGAATTGATTTAAAAGGGAAAAGCACGTCCCATGTTTATTGTAGAAAAAATTAAAATTGGAAAGGAGACGCAGTCCCAAGGCAAAGGTAGGAGATGTATGGGTAAATACCCAAAGCCTACGCGTTTCGAACGCGGTCTGCGTTCTTAGTCATGGCAGGAAGGTGTTGAACGTGTGTCTGGGACTTCACTTATATGCACAGGATATCAGCTGTTGAAATTAGTATGCAAATGCCAGTAATTAGCTCCGGGTAAAACAGAAAAAAACAAAGGCAATTAATGAGTAACGAATAACGGAGTGGCAATGCAGGGAATAAATAGAAGAATTTATCTGAATTTGTATATTTTGAACAAAGTAGTTATTTCAACTAAATAAGTAAAATAAATTTGTGTGCAATATTAAACTAAACAAATTCAAATTAAATGTTAAATTTTGGCATATGGTGGAGGAGACCGGGACACACGATCAAGGAAATAAATTTATACTTTATTTACTCAAAAATATACAAAGTACAACAAAATATGAAGACAAAAATTAAAAACATTAAACAGATAGTTGAATGTTGTTAGAAGAGAAGCAATTGAAAAAGATATAACCATATATCATACTGTCAAATATTTGAAAAACTGCATATGACAGAATCACGATGTATGCCTAAAGAATAAACAATTAATGTATTATTGTGTATACACGGGAGAAGGTATCTGAAACATTATACATGAATAATTATAACATATATTAGCATGTCATTTGGACTATTTGGTGTAGAGCATTAGTGTATAGATGAGTTAATTTTTTAGAAATATCCTTTATATACAATTATGCTTGGAGAATGTAAATTGAAATAGGTTGTGAACCATGAGGGATATAGAATTCAAAAGGGGAGCTATAATATAAATATCTGCCGCATAATGGGACACAAAATAAATGAAATACAACAAGCAGATGCACTTGTAAACTACATAAAGATGGGGGAACTTTTATTTGAATATATAAGATAGAATTTGTATGTTGTTCTTGAGGTATAATGTGTCGCAAAATACATATATAATATAAAACGTAGCAACGTATAATAAGTCAGGAACATAAGACATGGGTCTGCTAATATATCATTATATTAACTATTTGTCTGGCATGAGATGCATATAAAATGTAGATCATTGAAAAGATGATATATCGGGTATGTGCACTCAAGCTCAAACGCAGTAATGCTGCTATAAATCGCATAGTGTAAGGAGGGTTCTTGATATTTCTACGAGAATAATAGTAGTTATTGGCCACACAAAGTTGTGGCTACGTGTCACTATAATTTAAATGATATTATTTGAAGCTTACATACATTGTGTGAAAATGCTGCGATGCTGCTGTAAATCACACAATGTAAAAAGAATTCTCAATATTCGTAAGAGAGTAATAGTTGTTATTAGCCACATATAATGCATATACAATATAGAACACAGCAGTGTATAATAAGTCAAGAACATAAGGCATGGATCTACTATCATGATATTAAGTATTTGTCTGGCATGTGATGCATGTAAAATGTAGATCATTAAAAAGATGATATAACGGGTATGAGAACTCAAGGTCAAACGCAGTAATGCTGCTATAGATCGCATAGTGTGAAGAGGGTTCTTGATATTTCTACGAGAATAATAGTAGTTATTGGCCACACAATCTGTTATTTATCGCAAACCCGTGTCAGGCAATACTATATTGCACGCCTCTAGTTGTCATCCTACTCATACCATCTCTGCAATTCCCATATGTGAGCTAACGCGTGCAAAACGCAATTGTAGTTCACACACAGGTTATATCAAAGAAGAATCCGCCATATGTCAGAGACTTAGTGCTAGAGGGTACAAAGATTGGACATTAATTAGGGCCAAAAATATAGTTGGAACTAAAAATAGAGAATCCCTATTGTTTGCAGACAAAACTAAAGCAGTCGCAACTAATTTTACTATGAACAGCAATACTCCAACTCTTGTACTTCAATTCAATAAACAATTTAACATTATCAAAAACATGGTTTTGAAATATATTCCATTGCTATGTGAGGATCCTAAATTAGATATACTTTTGAAAGACGGTTGTAGAATAGTTTCCAGACGAGCACAAACGTTAGGCAATATATTGTCCCCATCACTTCTTACAATGGATTCTCCCAAACCATCCTGGTTGACACACAAGGGATTTTTTAAATGTGGTGTTAACCCTTGCAAGGTTTGCACTTTTGTCAAAATAAACAAACAATACTCTAATTCTACAGAAACTAATACTTTTACAATTAAATCTTATATCAACTGTAATAGCGATTATGTTGTATATATCATTGAATGTACAACGTGCAAACTTAAATATGTAGGGTGCACCACAAGAAAATTCAAGATTCGCATTTTAGAACATTTAAGTTACATCAGGAATCCCTCTATTGTTAACATCTCAAATGCAGCAAGGCATTTCATCACATGCCATAATCGAAATATTAATACTTTCAGCACCTATGCCATTGAAAAAGTAAGAGGGACAATTAGAGGAGGAAATCTTAAACATCGACTTCTCACACGAGAGGCTTTCTGGATTTATAATCTGGAAACTCGCTCTCCCCAAGGACTTAATCTCAAAAAAGAACTTATGTTCCACTACTAAATATCGAGAATATCTATATTTGCCCTCTACTGTTCTCATTAATATTTACATTGACATTTCCAATGTCGGTGATTTTTGTCTTTATAGCCTTAATACAACTTATTATTTTCTGATAATTAATTAGTTTTTACTCACCCTTGTGGTAAATATTATTCTCAAATAATATATGTAAGCTTTAAATAAATCATTCAAATTACATTGACACGCAGCCATTATTTTGTGTGGCTATTAACAACTATTATTCTCTCAGGAATATCGAGAACCCTCTTCACACTATGCGATTTATAGCAGCATTGCTGCGTTTGACCTTGAGTTTCTTAAACCTGATATATTCTTTTTTCAATGATCTACATTCTACATGCATTTCATGTCAGACAAATATCTAATATCATGATATATTAGCAGATCCATGCCTTATGTTCTTGACTTATTATATACTGCTGTGTTCTATATTGTATATGCATTATATGTGGCTAATAACTACTATTACTCTCTTACGAATATTGAGAATTCTCTTTACATTATGTGATTTACAGCAGCATCGCAGCATTTTCACACAATATATGTAAGCTTCAAATAAATCAATTAAATTATAGTGACACGTAGCCACAACTTTGTGTGGCCAATAACTACTATTATTCTCGTAGAAATATCAAGAACCCTCTTCACACTATGCGATCTATAGCAGCATTACTGCGTTTGACCTTGAGTTCTCATACCCGTTATATCATCTTTTTAATGATCTACATTTTACATGCATCACATGCCAGACAAATACTTAATATCATGATAGTAGATCCATGCCTTATGTTCTTGACTTATTATACACTGCTGTGTTCTATATTGTATATGCATTATATGTGGCTAATAACAACTATTACTCTCTTACGAATATTGAGAATTCTTTTTACATTGTGTGATTTACAGCAGCATCGCAGCATTTTCACACAATGTATGTAAGCTTCAAATAATATCATTTAAATTATAGTGACACGTAGCCACAACTTTGTGTGGCCAATAACTACTATTATTCTCGTAGAAATATCAAGAACCCTCCTTACACTATGCGATTTATAGCAGCATTACTGCGTTTGAGCTTGAGTGCACATACCCGATATATCATCTTTTCAATGATCTACATTTTATATGCATCTCATGCCAGACAAATAGTTAATATAATGATATATTAGCAGACCCATGTCTTATGTTCCTGACTTATTATACGTTGCTACGTTTTATATTATATATGTATTTTGCGACACATTATACCTCAAGAACAACATACAAATTCTATCTTATATATTCAAATAAAAGTTCCCCCATCTTTATGTAGTTTACAAGTGCATCTGCTTGTTGTATTTCATTTATTTTGTGTCCCATTATGCGGCAGATATTTATATTATAGCTCCCCTTTTGAATTCTATATCCCTCATGGTTCACAACCTATTTCAATTTACATTCTCCAAGCATAATTGTATATAAAGGATATTTCTAAAAAATTAACTCATCTATACACTAATGCTCTACACCAAATAGTCCAAATGACATGCTAATATATGTTATAATTATTCATGTATAATGTTTCAGATACCTTCTCCCGTGTATACACAATAATACATTAATTGTTTATTCTTTAGGCATACATCGTGATTCTGTCATATGCAGTTTTTCAAATATTTGACAGTATGATATATGGTTATATCTTTTTCAATTGCTTCTCTTCTAACAACATTCAACTATCTGTTTAATGTTTTTAATTTTTGTCTTCATATTTTGTTGTACTTTGTATATTTTTGAGTAAATAAAGTATAAATTTATTTCCTTGATCGTGTGTCCCGGTCTCCTCCACCATATGCCAAAATTTAACATTTAATTTGAATTTGTTTAGTTTAATATTGCACACAAATTTATTTTACTTATTTAGTTGAAATAACTACTTTGTTCAAAATATACAAATTCAGATAAATTCTTCTATTTATTCCCTGCATTGCCACTCCGTTATTCGTTACTCATTAATTGCCTTTGTTTTTTTCTGTTTTACCCGGAGCTAATTACTGGCATTTGCATACTAATTTCAACAGCTGATATCCTGTGCATATAAGTGAAGTCCCAGACACACGTTCAACACCTTCCTGCCATGACTAAGAACGCAGACCGCGTTCGAAACGCGTAGGCTTTGGGTATTTACCCATACATCTCCTACCTTTGCCTTGGGACTGCGTCTCCTTTCCAATTTTAATTTTTTCTACAATAAACATGGGACGTGCTTTTCCCTTTTAAATCAATTCAGCGCTGGATCAATCTCTTCTCTTCTCTACTATGACATGATACTTACAGAAAGGCTCACTGCACAGAGCCGACACCTCGCACGAGGGCCATTAAAGCTATTTTTTCACCTTGACATTGGAGTGCTGCCTATCATTGGGTGTTATATATATTGTCCATAGGGGAATATAGCAGGTCACAGGCGGGGGAAACATATACAGTGGAGGAAATAAGTATTTGATCCCTTGCTGATTTTGTAAGTTTGCCCGCTGTCAAAGTCATGAACAGTCTAGAATTTTTAGGCTAGGTTAATTTTACCAGTGAAAGATAGATTATATAAAAAAAAACAGAAAATCACATTGTCAAAATTATATATATTTATTTGCATTGTGCACAGAGAAATAAGTATTTGAGCCCTTTGGCAAACAAGACTTAATACTTGGTGGCAAAACCCTTGTTGGCAAGCACAGCAGTCAGACGTTTTTTGTCGTTGATGATGAGGTTTGCACACATGTTAGATGGAATTTTGGCCACTCCTCTTTGCAGATCATCTGTAAATCATTAAGATTTCGAGGCTGTCGCTTGGCAACTCGGATCTTCAGCTCCCTCCATAAGTTTTCGATGGGATTAAGGTCTGGAGACTGGCTAGGCCACTCCATGACCTTAATGTGCTTCTTTTTGAGCCACTCCTTTGTTGCCTTGGCTGTATGTTTCGGGTCATTGTCGTGCTGGAAGACCCAGCCACGAGCCATTTTTAATGTCCTGGTGGAGGGAAGGAGGTTGTCACTCAGGATTTGACGGTACATGGCTCCATCCATTCTCCCATTGATGCGGTGAAGTAGTCCTGTGCCCTTAGCAGAGAAACACCCACAAAACATAATGTTTCCACCTCCATGCTTGACAGTGGGGTCGGTGTTCTTTGGGTCATAGGCAGCATTTCTCTTCCTCCAAAAACGGCGAGTTGAGTTAATGCCAAAGAGCTCAATTTTAGTCTCATCTGACCACAGCACCTTCTCCCAATCACTCTCAGAATCATCCAGATGGTCATTTGCAAACTTCAGACGGGCCTGTACATGTGCCTTCTTGAGCAGGGGGACCTTGCGGGCACTGCAGGATTGTAATGTGTTACCAATGGTTTTCTTGGTGACTGTGGTCCCAGCTGCCTTGAGATCATTAACAAGTTCCCCCCGTGTAGTTTTCGGCTGAGCTCTCACCTTCCTCAGGATCAAGGATACCCCACGAGGTGAGATTTTGCATGGAGCCCCAGATCGATGTGGATTGACAGTCATTTTGTATGTCTTCCATTTTCTTACTATTGCACCAACAGTTGTCTCCTTCTCACCCAGCGTCTTACTTATGGTTTTGTAGCCCATTCCAGCCTTGTGCAGGTCTATGATCTTGTCCCTGACATCCTTAGAAAGCTCTTTGGTCTTGCCCATGTTGTAGAGGTTAGAGTCAGACTGATCATTGAGTCTGTGGACAGGAGTCTCTTATACAGGTGACCATGTAAGAGCTGTCTATAATGCCGGCACCAAGGTGATTTGGAGCAGTAACTGGTCTGGAGGAGGCTGAACTCTTAATGGTTGGTCGGGGGTCACATACTTATTTCTCTGTGCACAATGCAAATAAATCATTTTGACTATGTGATTTTCTGTTTTTTTTTATATAATCTATCTCTCACTGGTAAAATTAACCTAGCCTAAAAATTCTAGCATGTTCATGACTGACAGGGGGCAAACTTACAAAATCAGCAAGGGGTCAAATACTTATTTCCTCCACTGTATATATACATACACACCTGTGACACCTTGTATTAATCTGTAGATTATATATCCTATGAAATTATATTCACCTAAAGGGTATGCCCCCCCCCCCTGTGACCTGCTATATTCCCCTATGGACTATATATATACACACACACACACCTACCTGGGATATGTAATTCGCCTATAGAAAGTACATGTTCAGCAGTGGCCTGATATGTTCCCCTATAGACCGTATATACACACCTGTGACAAGATTATTTTCTGATAAACGGCATTGAGGGTTATAACTAATCTGGCAATAAAAAAACGTGTAATTGATTGAGGTTGAACTTGATGACCTGTGTCTTTATTCAGCCTATGTAACTGCGATTCACCTATAGAAAGTATATGTAACAAACATCACCAGACCAGACGTCTTCTTCCATTGCCCCAATTCTGAGGTCCATGTGCCCATCGTCTGCACTTTCAGGGTGAATACAATGGGCACATGGACGAGGCGAGGGACACCCTAAAACAGAAGTGGTTCTGGAGATGACCCCGTTGTCTAGACATCACTATTAGACCCTCGTCACAGTCACTCAGGGTTTTACACGGCGCGATTATCAGGCAGATCATTAGTACAAAGAACAATCAATCACCTGCCGGTCGTATCGTATTAATAAAGTGAAATATTCTGGTTGTCGGCGGCGCATCTTGGTGTGTGAACCGGGAGCCGCGCCGCCGACATGATGATAAGGTCCGGGGACGAGGGATCTGAGTAACAAGCGCTGATCCCCATCCACAGCTCCGCGTGACAGGAGCAAACCAGCGCCGATCAATGACTTCTCACTGATCGGCGCTCGCTGCATCGGCCGATTATCAACTGCTGGAAAAGAGCCTTTAGGGTCATGACGCTTCTTTTTACCGCGACGCGTTTTTTTTACTCGTGGAAAAAAAACTCGTCCAACTCCCATTGAAATCAATGGGAGGCATTTTCGGGCGGTTTCCGTGTAAAAAAACTCGTAAAAAAACTCTGTATGAACAGGGCCTTAGACTACACCGAGACTTTACAACAAGTGAAGAGACAGTTCTTGAAGTTGAAGTGTTGGAAGCCGGAAAAATGGATGAGCGTTTATATTCTTGTATATAGGAGCAGTATTATAGTAGTTATATTCTTGTATATAGGGGCAGTATTATAGTAGTTATATTCTTGTATATAGGGGCAGTATTATAGTAGTTATATTCTTGTATATAGGGGGCAGTATTATAGTAGTTATATTCTTGTATATAGAGGCAGTATTACAGTAGTTATATTCTTGTATATAGGAGCAGTATTATAGTAGTTATATTCTTGTATATAGAGGGCAGTATTATAGTAGTTATATTCTTGTACATAGGGGTCAGTATTATAGTAGTTATATTCCTGTATATAGGAGCAGTATTATAGTAGTTATATTCTTGTATATAGGGGGCAGTATTATAGTAGTTATATTCTTGTATATAGGGGCAGTATTATAGTAGTTATATTCTTGTATATAGGGGGCAGTATTATAGTAGTTATATTCTTGTATATAGGGGCAGTATTATAGTAGTTATATTCTTGTATATAGGGAGCAGTATTATAGTAGTTATATTCTTGTATATAGGGGGCAGTATTATAGTAGTTATATTCTTGTATATAGGGAGCAGTATTATAGTAGTTATATTCTTGTATATAGGGGGCAGTATTATAATAGTTATATTCTTGTATATAGGGGGCAGTATTATAGTAGTTATATTCTTGTATATAGGAGCAGTATTATAGTAGTTATATTCTTGTATATAGGAGGCAGTATTATAGTAGTTATATTCTTGTATATAGGAGCAGTATTATAGTAGTTATATTCTTGTATATAGGGGCAGTATTATAGTAGTTATATTCTTGTATATAGGGGCAGTATTATAGTAGTTATATTCTTGTATATAGGAGCAGTATTATAGTAGTTATATTCTTGTATATAGGAGCAGTATTATAGTAGTTATATTCTTGTATATAGGGGCAGTATTATAGTAGTTATATTCTTGTATATAGGGGGCAGTATTATAGTAGTTATATTCCTGTATATAGGGGCAGTATTATAGTAGTTATATTCTTGTATATAGGGGGCAGTATTATAGTAGTTATATTCTTGTATATAGGGGGCAGTATTATAGTAGTTATATTCTTGTATATAGAGGGCAGTATTATAGTAGTTATATTCTTGTATATAGGAGCAGTATTATAGTATTTATATTCTTGTATATAGGAGCAGTATTATAGTAGTTATATTCTTGTATATAGGGGCAGTATTATAGTAGTTATATTCTTGTACATAGGAGCAGTATTATAGTAGTTATATTCTTGTATATAGGAGCAGTATTATAGTAGTTATATTCTTGTATATAGGGGGCAGTATTATAGTAGTTATATTCTTGTATATAGGAGCAGTATTATAGCAGTTATATTCTTGTATATAGGAGCAGTATTATAGTAGTTATATTCTTGTATATAGGAGCAGTATTATAGTTGTTATATTCTTGTATATAGGGGCAGTATTATAGTAGTTATATTCTTGTATATAGGGGGCAGTATTATAGTAGTTATATTCTTGTATATAGGGGCAGTATTATAGTAGTTATATTCTTGTATATATGGGGCAGTATTATAGTAGTTATATTCTTGTATATAGGGGCAGTATTATAGTAGTTATATTCTTGTATATAGGAGCAGTATTATAGTAGTTATATTCTTGTATATAGGGGGCAGTATTATAGTAGTTATATTCTTGTATATAGGGGGCAGTATTATAGTAGTTATATTCTTGTATATAGGGGCAGTATTATAGTAGTTATATTCTTGTATATAGGAGCAGTATTATAGTAGTTATATTCTTGTATATAGGGGGCAGTATTATAGTAGTTATATTCTTGTATATAGGGGGCAGTATTATAGTAGTTATATTCTTGTATATAGGGGCAGTATTATAGTAGTTATATTCTTGTATATAGGGGCAGTATTATAGTAGTTATATTCTTGTATATAGGAGCAGTATTATAGTAGTTATATTCTTGTATATAGGGGGCAGTATTATAGTAGTTATATTCTTGTATATATAGGAGCAGTATTATAGTAGTTATATTCTTGTATATAGGGGGCAGTATTATAGTAGTTATATTCTTGTATATAGGAGCAGTATTATAGTAGTTATATTCTTGTATATAGGGGGCAGTATTATAGTAGTTATATTCTTGTATATAGGGGGCAGTATTATAGTAGTTATATTCTTGTATATAGGGGCAGTATTATAGTAGTTATATTCTTGTACATAGGGGGCAGTATTATAGTAGTTATATTCTTGTATATATAGGAGCAGTATTATAGTAGTTATATTCTTGTATATAGGGGGCAGTATTATAGTAGTTATATTCTTGTATATAGGAGCAGTATTATAGTAGTTATATTCTTGTATATAGGGGGCAGTATTATAGTAGTTATATTCTTGTATATAGGGGCAGTATTATAGTAGTTATATTCTTGTACATAGGGGGCAGTATTATAGTAGTTATATTCTTGTATATATAGGAGCAGTATTATAGTAGTTATATTCTTGTATATAGGGGGCAGTATTATAGTAGTTATATTCTTGTATATAGGAGCAGTATTATAGTAGTTATATTCTTGTATATAGGGGGCAGTATTATAGTAGTTATATTCTTGTATATAGGGGCAGTATTATAGTAGTTATATTCTTGTATATAGGGGACAGTATTATAGTAGTTATATTCTTGTATATAGGGGACAGTATTCTAGTAGTGATATTCCTGTATATAGGGGGCAGTATTATAGTAGTTATATTCTTGTATATAGGGGCAGTATTATAGTAGTTATATTCTTGTACATAGGGGGCAGTATTATAGTAGTTATATTCTTGTATATATAGGAGCAGTATTATAGTAGTTATATTCTTGTATATAGGGGTCAGTATTATAGTAGTTATATTCTTGTATATAGGAGCAGTATTATAGTAGTTATATTCTTGTATATAGGGGGCAGTATTATAGTAGTTATATTCTTGTATATAGGGGCAGTATTATAGTAGTTATATTCTTGTATATAGGGGACAGTATTATAGTAGTTATATTCTTGTATATAGGGGACAGTATTATAGTAGTGATATTCCTGTATATAGGGGGCAGTATTATAGTAGTTATATTCTTGTATATAGGGAGCAGTATTATAGTAGTTATATTCTTGTATATAGGAGCAGTATTATAGTAGTTATATTCCTGTATATAGGGGGCAGTATTATAGTAGTTATATTCTTGTATATAGGGGGACAGTATTATAGTAGTTATATTCTTGTATATAGGGGACAGTATTCTAGTAGTGATATTCCTGTATATAGGGGGCAGTATTATAGTAGTTATATTCTTGTATATAGGGGGCAGTATTATAGTAGTTATATTCTTGTATAGAGGGGGCAGTATTATAGTAGTTATATTCTTGTATATAGGGAGCAGTATTATAGTAGTTATATTCTTGTATATAGGAGCAGTATTATAGTAGTTATATTCCTGTATATAGGGGGCAGTATTATAGTAGTTATATTCTTGTATATAGGGGGACAGTATTATAGTAGTTATATTCTTGTATATAGGGGACAGTATTCTAGTAGTGATATTCCTGTATATAGGGGGCAGTATTATAGTAGTTATATTCTTGTATATAGGGGGCAGTATTATAGTAGTTATATTCTTGTATAGAGGGGGCAGTATTATAGTAGTTATATTCTTGTATATAGGAGCAGTATTATAGTAGTTATATTCTTGTATATAGGGGTCAGTATTATAGTAGTTATATTCTTGTATATAGGGGACAGTATTATAGTAGTTATATTCTTGTATATAGGAGCAGTATTATAGTAGTTATATTCTTGTATATAGGAGCAGTATTATAGTAGTTATATTCTTGTATATAGGGGCAGTATTATAGTAGTTATATTCTTGTACATAGGGGGCAGTATTATAGTAGTTATATTCTTGTATATATAGGAGCAGTATTATAGTAGTTATATTCTTGTATATAGGGGGCAGTATTATAGTAGTTATATTCTTGTATATAGGAGCAGTATTATAGTAGTTATATTCTTGTATATAGGGGCAGTATTATAGTAGTTATATTCTTGTATATAGGGGCAGTATTATAGTAGTTATATTCTTGTATATAGGGGACAGTATTATAGTAGTGATATTCCTGTATATAGGGGGCAGTATTATAGTAGTGATATTCCTGTATATAGGGGGCAGTATTATAGTAGTTATATTCTTGTATATAGGGGCAGTATTATAGTAGTTATATTCTTGTATATAGGAGCAGTATTATAGTAGTTATATTCTTGTATATAGGAGCAGTATTATAGTAGTTATATTCTTGTATATAGGGGGCAGTATTATAGTAGTTATATTCTTGTATAGAGGGGGCAGTATTATAGTAGTTATATTCTTGTATATAGGAGCAGTATTATAGTAGTTATATTCTTGTATATAGGGGTCAGTATTATAGTAGTTATATTCTTGTATATAGGGGACAGTATTATAGTAGTTATATTCTTGTATATAGGAGCAGTATTATAGTAGTTATATTCTTGTATATAGGAGCAGTATTATAGTAGTTATATTCTTGTATATAGGAGCAGTATTATAGTAGTTATATTCTTGTATATAGGAGGCAGTATTATAGTAGTTATATTCTTGTATATAGGAGCAGTATTATAGTAGTTATATTCTTGTATATAGGAGCAGTATTATAGTAGTTATATTCTTGTATATAGGAGCAGTATTATAGTAGTTATATTCTTGTATATAGGAGGCAGTATTATAGTAGTTATATTCTTGTATATAGGAGCAGTATTATAGTAGTTATATTCTTGTATATAGGAGCAGTATTATAATAGTTATATTCTTGTATATAGGGGGCAGTATTATAGTAGTTATATTCTTGTATATAGGAGCAGTATTATAGTAGTTATATTCTTGTATATAGGAGCAGTATTATAGTAGTTATATTCTTGTATATAGGAGCAGTATTATAGTAGTTATATTCTTGTATATAGGAGCAGTATTATAATAGTTATATTCTTGTATATAGGGGGCAGTATTATAGTAGTTATATTCTTGTATATAGGAGCAGTATTATAGTAGTTATATTCTTGTATATAGGAGGCAGTATTATAGTAGTTATATTCTTGTATATAGGAGCAGTATTATAATAGTTATATTCTTGTATATAGGGGGCAGTATTATAGTAGTTATATTCTTGTATATAGGAGCAGTATTATAGTAGTTATAGTCTTGTATATAGGAGCAGTATTATAGTAGTTATATTCTTGTATATAGGGGGCAGTATTATAGTAGTTATATATTTTTATATAGGGGGCAGTATTATAGTAGTTATATTCTTGTATATAGGAGCAGTATTATAGTAGTTATATTCTTGTATATAGGAGCAGTATTATAGTAGTTATATTCTTGTATATAGGGGGCAGTATTATAGTAGTTATATATTTTTATATAGGGGGCAGTATTATAGTAGTTATATTCCTGTATATAGGAGCAGTATTATAGTAGTTATATTCTTGTATATAGGGGGCAGTATTATAGTAGTTATATTCTTGTATATAGGGGACAGTATTATAGTAGTTATATATTTTTATATAGGGGGCAGTATTATAGTAGTTATATTCTTGTATATAGAGGCAGTATTATAGTAGTTATATTCTTGTATATAGGGGACAGTATTATAGTAGTTATATTCTTGTATATAGGGAGCAGTATAATAGTAGTTATATTCCTGTATATAGGGGCAGTATTATAGTAGTTATATTCTTGTATATAGGAGGCAGTATTATAGTAGTTATACTCTTGTCTATAAGGGCAGTATTATAGTAGTTATATTCTTGTATATAGGGGGCAGTATTCTAGTAGTTATACTCTTGTATATAGGGGCAGTATTATAGTAGTTATACTCTTGTATATAGGGGCAGTATTATAGTAGTTATATTCTTATATAGGGGCAGTATTATAGTAGTTATATTCTTGTATATAGGAGCAGTATTATAGTAGTTATATTCTTGTATATAGGGGGCAGTATTATAGTAGTTATATTCTTATATAGGGGCAGTATTATAGTAGTTATATTCTTGTATATAGGAGCAGTATTATAGTAGTTATATTCTTGTATAGAGGAGCAGTATTATAGTAGTTATATTCTTGTATATAGGAGCAGTATTATAGTAGTTATATTCTTGTATATAGGGGGCAGTATTATAGTAGTTCTATTCTTGTATATAGGGGCAGTATTATAGTAGTTATATTCTTGTATATAGGAGGCAGTATTATAGTAGTTATATTCTTGTATATAGGGGCAGTATTATAGTAGTTATATTCTTGTATATAGGGAGCAGTATTATAGTAGTTATATTCTTATATAGGGGCAGTATTATAGTAGTTATATTCTTGTATATAGGAGCAGTATTATAGTAGTTATATTCTTGTATATAGGAGCAGTATTATAGTAGTTATATTCTTGTATATAGGGAGCAGTATTATAGTAGTTATATTCTTGTATATAGGAGCAGTATTATAGTAGTTATATTCTTGTATATAGGGGGCTGTATTATAGTAGTTATATTCTTGTATATAGGGAGCAGTATTATAGTAGTTATATTCTTGTATATAGGGACAGTATTATAGTAGTTATATTCTTGTATATAGGGGGAATTATTATAGTAGTTATATTCTTGTATATAGGGGCAGTATTATAGTAGTTATATTCTTGTATATAGGGACAGTATTATAGTAGTTATATTCTTGTATATAGGGACAGTATTATAGTAGTTATATTCTTGTATATAGGAGCAGTATTATAGTATTTATATTCTTGTATATAGGGTGCAGTATTATAGTAGTTATATTCTTGTATATAGGGAGCAGTATTATAGTAGTTATATTCTTGTATATAGGGGCAGTATTATAGTAGTTATATTCTTGTATATAGGAGCAGTATTATAGTAGTTATATTCTTGTATATAGGGGCAGTATTATAGTAGTTATATTCTTGTATATAGGGGCAGTATTATAGTAGTTATATTCTTGTATATATGGGGCAGTATTATAGTAGTTATATTCTTGTATATAGGGGGCAGTATTATAGTAGTTATATTCTTGCATATAGGGGACAGTATTATAGTAGTTATATTCTTGTATATAGGAGCAGTATTATAGTAGTTATATTCTTGTATATAGGGGCAGTATTATAGTAGTTATATTCTTGTATATAGGGGCAGTATTATAGTAGTTATATTCTTGTATATAGGAGCAGTATTATAGTAGTTATATTTTTGTATATAGGGGCAGTATTATAGTAGTTATATTCTTGTATATAGGGGCAGTATTATAGTAGTTATATTCTTGTATATATGGGGCAGTATTATAGTAGTTATATTCTTGTATATAGAGGCAGTATTATAGTAGTTATATTCTTGTATATAGGAGCAGTATTATAGTAGTTATATTCTTGTATATAGGGGGCAGTATTATAGTAGTTATATTCTTGTATATAGGGGCAGTATTATAGTAGTTATATTCTTGTATATAGGAGCAGTATTATAGTAGTTATATTCTTGTATATAGGGGGCAGTATTATAGTAGTTATATTCTTGTATATAGGGGCAGTATTATAGTAGTTATATTCTTGTATATAGGGGGCAGAATTATAGTAGTTATATTCTTGTATATAGGGGGCAGTATTATAGTAGTTATATTCCTGTATATAGGGGGCAGTATTATAGTAGTTATATTCTTGTATATAGGGGCAGTATTATAGTAGTTCTATTCTTGTATATAGGGGGCAGTATTATAGTAGTTATATTCTTGTATATAGAGGCAGTATTATAGTAGTTATATTCTTGTATATAGAGGCAGTATTATAGTAGTTATATTCTTGTATATAGGGAGCAGTATTATAGTAGTGATATTCTTGTATATAGGAGGCAGTATTATAGTAGTTATATTCTTATATAGGGGAAGTATTATAGTAGTTATATTCTTGTATATAGGGGCAGTATTATAGTAGTTATATTCTTGTATATAGGAAGCAGTATTATAGTAGTTATATTCTTGTATATAGGGGGCAGTATTATAGTAGTTATATTCTTGTATATAGGGGCAGTATTATAGTAGTTATATTCTTGTATATATAGAAGCAGTATTATAGTATTTATATTCTTGTATATAGGAGCAGTATTATAGTAGTTATATGTTTGTATATAGGAGGAGTATTATAGTAGTTATATTCTTGTATATAGGGGCAGTATTATAGTAGTTATATTCTTGTATATAGGGGCAGTATTATAGTGGTTATATTCTTGTATATAGGGGCAGTATTATAGTGGTTATATTCTTGTATATAGGGGGCAGTATTATAGTAGTTATATTCTTGTATATAGGGGCAGTATTATAGTAGTTATATTCTTGTATATAGAGGCAGTATTATAGTAGTTATATTCTTGTATATAGGAGCAGTATTATAGTAGTTATATTCTTGTATATAGGGGTAGTATTATAGTAGTTATATTCTTGTATATAGGGGCAGTATTATAGTAGTTATATTCTTGTATATAGGGGGCAGTATTATAGTAGTTATATTCTTGTATATAGGAGCAGTATTATAGTAGTTATATTCTTGTATATAGGGGTAGTATTATAGTAGTTATATTCTTGTATATAGGGGCAGTATTATAGTAGTTATATTCTTGTATATAGGGGAGGTATTATAGTAGTTATATTCTTGTATATAGGAGCAGTATTATAGTAGTTATATTCTTGTATATAGGGGGCAGTATTACAGTAGTTATATTCTTGTATATAGGGGGCAGTATTATAGTAGTTATATTCTTGTATATAGGGGCAGTATTATAGTAGTTATATTCTTGTATATAGGAGCAGTATTATTGTAGTTATATTCTTGTATATAGGGGGCAGTATTATAGTAGTTATATTCTTGTATATAGGAGGCAGTATTATAGTAGTTATATTCTTGTATATAGGAGGCAGTATTATAGTAGTTATATTCTTGTATATAGGGGGCAGTATTATAGTAGTTATATTCTTGTATATAGGGGGCAGTATTATAGTAGTTATATTCTTGTATATAGGGGACAGTATTATAGTAGTTATATTCTTGTATACAGGGGGCAGTATTATAGTAGTTATATTCTTGTATATAGGGGGCAGTGTTATAGTAGTTATATTCTTGTATATAGGGAGCAGTATTATAGTAGTTACATTCTTGTATATAGGGGGCAGTGTTATAGTAGTTATATTCTTGTATATAGAGGCAGTATTATAGTAGTTATATTCTTGTATATAGGAGCAGTATTATAGTAGTTATATTCTTGTATATAGGAGGCAGTATTATAGTAGTTATATTCTTGTATATAGTGGGGCAGTATTATAGTAGTTATATTCTTGTATATAGGAGGCAGTATTATAGTAGTTATATTCTTGGATATAGGAGCAGTATTATAGTAGTTATATTCTTGTATATAGGGGGCAGTATTATAGTAGTTATATTCTTGTATATAGGGAGCAGTATTGTAGTAGTTATATTCTTGTATATAGGGGCAGTATTATAGTAGTTATATTCTTGTATATAGGGGGCAGTATTATAATAGTTATATTCTTGTATATAGGGGCAGTATTATAGTAGTTATATTCTTGTATATAGGGGGCAGTATTATAGTAGTTATATTCTTGTATATAGGAGCAGTATTATAGTAGTTATATTCTTGTATATAGGAGGCAGTATTATAGTAGTTATATTCTTGTATATAGGGGGCAGTATTATAGTAGTTATATTCTTGTATATAGGGGCAGTATTATAGTAGTTATATTCTTGTATATAGGGGCAGTATTATAGTAGATATATTCTTGTATATAGTGGGGCAGTATTATAGTAGTTATATTCTTGTATATAGGAGGCAGTATTATAGTAGTTATATTCTTGGATATAGGAGCAGTATTATAGTAGTTATATTCTTGTATATAGGGGGCAGTATTATAGTAGTTATATTCTTGTATATAGGGAGCAGTATTGTAGTAGTTATATTCTTGTATATAGGGGCAGTATTATAGTAGTTATATTCTTGTATATAGGGGGCAGTATTATAGTAGTTATATTCTTGTATATAGGGGCAGTATTATAGTAGTTATATTCTTGTATATAGGAGCAGTATTATAGTAGTTATATTCTTGTATATAGGGGGCAGTATTATAGTAGTTATATTCTTGTATATTGGGGCAGTATTATAGTAGTTATATTCTTGTATATAGGGGGCAGTATTATAGTAGTTATATTCTTGTATATAGGGGCAGTATTATAGTAGTTATATTCTTGTATATAGGGGCAGTATTATAGTAGATATATTCTTGTATATAGAGAGCAGTATTATAGTAGTTATATTCTTGTATATAGGGGCAGTATTATAGTAGTTATATTCTTGTATATAGGGGCAGTATTATAGTAGTTATATTCTTGTATATAGGGGGCAGTATTATAGTAGTTATACTCTTGTATATAGGGGACAGTATTATAGTAGTTATATTCTTGTATATAGGAGCAGTATTATAGTAGTTATATTCTTGTATATAGGGGCAGTATTATAGTAGTTATATTCTTGTATATAGGGAGCAGTATTATAGTAGTTATATTCTTGTATATAGGGGGCAGTATTATAGTAGTTATATTCTTGTATATAGGGGCAGTATTATAGTAGTTATATTCTTGTATATAGGAGCAGTATTATAGTAGTTATATTCTTGTATATAGAGGCAGTATTATAGTAGTTATATTCTTGTATATAGGGGGCAGTATTATAGTAGTTATATTCTTGTATATAGGGGCAGTATTATAGTAGTTATATTCTTATATATAGGGGGCAGTATTATAGTAGTTATATTCTTGTATATAGGGGGCAGTATTATAGTAGTTATATTCTTGTATATAGGAGGCAGTATTATAGTAGTTACATTCGTGTATATAGGGGCAGTATTATAGTAGTTATATTCTTGTATATAGGAGCAGTATTATAGTAGTTCTATTCTTGTATATAGGGGCAGTATTATAGTAGTTATATTCTTGTATATAGGGGCAGTATTATAGTAGTTATATTCTTGTATATAGAGAGCAGTATTATAGTAGTTATATTCTTGTATATAGGGGACAGTATTATAGTAGTTATATTCTTGTATATAGGGGGCAGTATTATAGTAGTTATATTCTTGTATATAGGAGGCAGTATTATAGTAGTTATATTCTTGTATATAGGGGACAGTATTATAGTAGTTCTATTCCTGTATATTGGAGGCAGTATTATAGTAGTTATATTCATGTATATAGGGGCAGTATTATAGTAGTTATATTCTTGTATATAGGAGCAGTATTATAGTAGTTATATTCTTGTATATAGGGGGCAGTATTATAGTAGTTATATTCTTGTATATAGGAGGCAGTATTATAGTAGTTATATTCTTGTATATAGGGGGCAGTATTATAGTAGTTATATTCTTGTATATAGGAGCAGTATTAGGGCATGACCACACATGGCGGAATTCCTCCGCAACTGTCCGCATCGATGCCGCACAGAATCTGCGTTGCAGATTCTGCAGCGGATCTGCACAAAATGTGCAGTACATTGATGCGGACTAGCTGCTGCAGACTGCGGGAAAAGTGCTTCCCTTCTCCCTATCAGTGCAGGATAGAGAGAAGGGACAGCACTTTCCCTAGTGAAAGTAAACGATTTTCATACTTACCGGCCGTTGTCTTGGTGACGCGTCCCTCTTTCGGCATCCAGCCCGACCTCCCTGGATGACGCGCCAGTCCATGTGACCGCTGCAGCCTGTGCTTGGCCTGTGATTGGCTGCAGCCGTCACTTACACTGAAACGTCATCCTGGGAGGCCGGACTGGAGACAGACGAAGGGAGTTCTCGGTAAGTATGAACTTATATGTTTTTTTACAGATACATGTATATTGGGATCGGTAGTCACTGTCCCGGGTGCAGAAACAGTTACTGCCGATCGCTTAACTCTTTCAGCACCCTGGACAGTGACTATTTACAGACGTCTCCTAGCAACGCTCCCGTCATTACGGGAGCCCCATTGACTTCCTCAGTCTGGCTGTAGACCTAGAAATACCTAGGTCCAGCCAGAATGAAGAAATGTCAAGTTAAAAAAGCAAGACGCATCCGCAGCACACATGACATGTGCATGACAGCTGCGGACTTCATTGCGGAACTTAGAATCTCCATTGAAGTCAATGGAGAAATTCCGCCATGAGTCCGCCACTGCTCCGCAACAGACAGAGCATGCTGCGGACACCAAATTCCGCTCCGCAGCCTATGCTCCGCAGCGGAATTGTACGCATCGTGTAAACGAACACTGCTAAATTAAAGTGAAAGTCAATGGAGAAACGGCTCCGCTGCGGATTAACGCTGCGGAGTGTCCGCAGCAGAATTTAAGTGGAATTCCGCCATGTGTGAACCCGCCCTTATAGTAGTTATATTCTTGTATATAGGGGGCAGTATTATAGTAGTTATATATTTTTATATAGGGGCAGTTCTATAAGATTAAGCCACTTTTTAATGAAATCACATCTTCATTCATACATTCATTTAATTTTACATGTTGCTGTTCTTGGTGCAGATGTTTCTCCGGCTCCATCGGTTATTTGATTTGTCATCCCGCAGATCAGACAGTAAGTTGTAGTAATAAGGAAATAAGAACATCTTTGTTCATATCCAGAGGTTGAAAATCTGACCTGACCTCATTCTTCTCACAGTTGAGGGTTTGTTACAATTTTATCCAGTCTAGACTGTCCTCCGAGCTTAACATGTTTTTTTCTGCACTGACACATTGTAACAAACTTTCAGGACATTAGAGAGATTTGTGCTGCGAATATGTTCTGCTAACAGAGAATTTTCTAGACTGATATAACTGTAACAAACCCTCAGCTTTGGGAAATTTAAAAATTAAGGATTGGTTTTCAACTTCGATATTTAAACACGAATGTTTCCTCTCACTGACAACAAGTAGAGATCTTGAAAGTGTTGAGGTATTGAAGCTTCGTGTATATTCGAGAGTTGCCGGACTTTCCATTATACGATGATGCGGATTTCTGTACGTTGAGTGTAGTCATCGTCTCCGCTGTCTGGCAGGGGTTGTGGCTCTTTGGGATTTGGCGCTGTCCGGGCCAGGGCTTTGTCGTGGGCTGAGTGATCCCGGATACAGGGAGGAAGCAGAGCCGGGGTGGTGTCTGCATCGTGTGCTGGAAGGTTTACCAATGTTAACCCCTTCCCTGCTGACCCTGGCGCCGGCTGTGGTGAGGTGTGCGGAGCTGACAGGTGTTCTCAGGTGCTGGAGCTCTCACCAGAAGGCGGCCGTCGCCTGCGCTGACCTACGTGTAATGCTGGAGGCTCGCTCAGGTGACCCCGCTCAGGTAATCCCCGGCTACACAGCCCTCACATGAGACCTTTCACCTATAGATCATATAAGGGTCACTGGAATGTGACAAACAGGAGGAGGCAGTCGGTACAAAGGGGTTAATTTAAAGCAGTACTGCTCCTTTATTGGTGGGTAATATTTTCTTGGTGCGGGAGATCTGATCAGTTCCTGCGACAGGAGAAATCGTAGATCAATGACGTCATTCACACGACTCGTCCGTTTACTTTTCACTGACGTTTCGCACTTTATAAATTGTTTGCGTCTTGAAGTTGAGTGAAGCCGGCGTGATCGCTGCAGCCGGTGGTACGCGGGCGCCAGAGCCGCGGATGTGGCAGTATTGCGTCCCCTTTGCGGCGCTCCTCTGTTTTCATTGTCGCCGTTGATAAATCTTTTGCGACATTTGTTTTTCATTCATAGATTCAAGTGGGAAATTCTCTTATTACATAAAGTTAAACGCGGGAAATAGAACGCGCCAATGAAATCGTCCGCGTGAGATCTGTCGTGTGCGCTCGCCCATCCCCCACCGCTGCCGGATCCGGTTGGTTTCGCTCTGGGTCTCACTTTCAGGCTGCACCGGCGGCTCTGGATGAACAGGTCACCATAGAGACAGGCAGTAGTGATTAGCATAGCCACGCCCACTGAACTGAGAGGAGGAGTGGCCTTGTGTTTGGGGAGCGATGCTCTGCAGGTGGTGGCTGTGAATGAGGCCGCTCAGCACTTCTGATTATCAGCTGTTTGCTACAGTGTGTTTTCTAGGGAATGGCCTCATTTGGGGTTAATGCCTCACCCTTGTTTGCTAATGTTGTGGGGAGGGAACCTGCGCTGGACCTCGACCCCCTTTAAATAAGGGATTTAGCCAACCAGGACTTGTTCCTCTCTCCAGGGACCCCTCTATGGTACGTACAACTCTGCATCATCTGTGCCCCCATAACAATGCCTGATCTCCATATAAACACCCATCTCCACTACGGTCGCCTGCACGAGCCCTTAAATATACAGAAAAGCCCTAAATTGTGTGCGGAGCCCGATCCTCAGAGCGTCCGCTCATATATTTATTCTCTATGACGCCCCCTGGACCCCGTATCACCGCGCTGAGCCACACGAGATGTCTGTGAAAACTTTTGGAATGTGGGAGTTTTTTTAGTTTCTGGGTATGAATAAAAATGTTCCTATTCCCTGACCATAAGCAGAGATCTTGAAAATGATGATGATCTGAAACACAGTCCATTAGGAAATTTCCAAACACTTTATTACATAGGGATTAAAACATAATTCTACATAACTGCAATACCAGACACAACCATGGACAGGAGGGGCGCTATTTCGGGGGGGGGACGGACGACTATTGAGTGCCTTTCGTTAAATCGACATATAATGTTTGTAACTTTGCTTTACTCTTTCTGACTTTCTTTCCATTCTCGTCCAGAGCTACTTTCAAATTTATTCTGGTTGCCCATGGAAACAGACAGCAGTTTAGCTCCTCCCGCTGTCAGTCATGTGATCTGCCTGTGTGACGGTCTTATTATTATTATTAGGGATTTTCTCTTGTTGTGGAGGAGTCATGATGCAGGAGGCGAACCTGCGGCCCGACCGCTCCAGTCGGCTGAGTCTTCACAGGTGACATCATCGCGGCGACTTCTCTCAGTGCCGCAGACATGAATGATGAAATCCGCCATTCCCCCCTGAACGGAAATATGACCACGAGCAGCAACATCACTGACCTGTTCCATGAGGACGCCCAGGTGGGTGATCGTCCGGGACACCAACACCCACCATCCTCAGCGTGTCGCAGCTCCCACGCCGCTGGGCCGTGGAGGTCATGTGACTCCTTTTGTGTTTCCGTTTTTTTCAGGTTTCCCAGTTGCAGTCGCAGCCATGGTGGAAAATCCAGCTCTTTGTCTGGGAGCCGGTTCTCTTTGGTACCTGGGACGGCGTTTTCACCTCGTGTATGATCAATATATTTGGCGTGGTTTTATTTCTCCGCACCGGCTGGCTCGTGGTGAGTGACCGAACCCCCCGCCCAATACCAGAAAGAGGTCTAGAGGATCAGGAATAGAAGATAGAAAAACAGATTATAATTATATAGTATACAGATCATATTACTGCTTTCCATGATGTCAGTATCAGGGGGCGGGGCTGTGACAACCGCTCACACATGATATACAGGCTGGTTGTCAGTAGTAATAGATGAATAGCTGTGACTGTATATAAGATGTGTGGATCTCATGTCTGATCACAGTGTAATTATATTATATATCAGTGATGTCAGTAACAGGGGGCGGAGCTGTGACAACCTCTCACACATGATTATACAGGCTGGTTGTCAGTAGTAATAGATGAATAGCTGTTACTGTATATAAGATGTGTGGATCTCATGTCTGATCACAATGTAATTATATTATATATCAGTGATGTCAGTAACAGGGGGCGGGGCTGTGACAACCTCTCACACATGGTATACAGGCTGGTTGTCAGTAGTAATAGATGAATAGCTGTTACTGTATATAAGATGTGTGGATCTCATGTCTGATCACATGTAATTATATTATATATCAGTGATGTCAGTAACAGGGGGCGGGGCTGTGACAACCTCTCACACATGATATACAGGCTGGTTGTCAGTGGTAATAGATGAATAGCTGTTACTGTATATAAGATGTGTGGATCTCATGTGTGATCACAATGTAATTATATTATATATCAGTGATGTCAGTAACAGGGGGCGGAGCTGTGACAACCTCTCACACATGATATACAGGCTGGTTGTCAGTAGTAATAGATGAATAGCTGTTACTGTATATAAGATGTGTGGATCTCATATCTGATCACAGTGTAATTATATTATATATCAGTGATGTCAGTAACAGGGGGCGGGGCTGTGACAACCTCTCACACATGATATACAGGCTGGTTGTCAGTAGTAATAGATGAATAGCTGTCACTGTATATAAGATGTGTGGATCTCATGTCTGATCACAGTGTAATTATATTATATATCAGTGATGTCAGTAACAGGGGGTGGGGCTGTGACAACCTCTCACACATGATATACAGGCTGGTTGTCAGTAGTAATAGATGAATAGCTGTGACTGTATATAAGATGTGTGGATCTCATGTCTGATCACAGTGTAATTATATTATATATCAGTGATGTCAGTAACAGGGGGCGGGGCTGTGACAACCTCTCACACATGATATACAGGCTGGTTGTCAGTAGTAATAGATGAATAGCTGTTACTGTATATAAGATGTGTGGATCTCATGTCTGATCACAATGTAATTATATTATATATCAGTGATGTCAGTAACAGGAGGCGGAGCTGTGACAACCTCTCACACATGATATACAGGCTGGTTGTCAGTAGTAATAGATGAATAGCTGTTACTGTATATAAGATGTGTGGATCTCATGTCTGATCACAGTGTAATTATATATCAGTGATGTCAGTAACAGGGGGCGGGGCTGTGACAACCTCTCACACATGATATACAGGCAGGTTGTCAGTAGTAATAGATGAATAGCTGTGACTGTATATAAGATGTGTGGATCTCATGTCTGATCACAATGTAATTATATTATATATCAGTGATGTCAGTAACAGGGGGCGGGGCTGTGACAACCTCTCACACATGATATACAGGCTAGTTGTCAGTAGTAATAGATGAATAGCTGTTACTGTATATAAGATGTGTGGATCTCATGTCTGATCACAGTGTAATTATATTATATATCAGTGATGTCAGTAACAGGGGGTGGGGCTGTGACAACCTCTCACACATGGTATACAGGCTGGTTGTCAGTAGTAATAGATGAATAGCTGTGACTGTATATAAGATGTGTGGATCTCATGTCTGATCACAGTGTAATTATATTATATATCAGTGATGTCAGTAACAGGGGGCGGGGCTGTGACAACCTCTCACACATGATATACAGGCTGGTGTCAGTAGTAATAGATGAATAGCTGTGACTGTATATAAGATGTGTGGATCTCATGTCTGATCACAGTGTAATTATATTATATATCAGTGATGTCAGTAACAGGGGGCGGGGCTGTGACAACCTCTCACACATGATATACAGGCAGGTTGTCAGTAGTAATAGATGAATAGCTGTGACTGTATATAAGATGTGTGGATCTCATGTCTGATCACAATGTAATTATATTATATATCAGTGATGTCAGTAACAGGGGGCGGGGCTGTGACAACCTCTCACACATGATATACAGGCTGGTTGTCAGTAGTAATAGATGAATAGCTGTTACTGTATATAAGATGTGTGGATCTCATGTCTGATCACATGTAATTATATTATATATCAGTGATGTCAGTAACAGGGGGCGGAGCTGTGACAACCTCTCACACATGATATACAGGCTGGTTGTCAGTAGTAATAGATGAATAGCTGTGACTGTATATAAGATGTGTGGATCTCATGTCTGATCACAGTGTAATTATATTATATATCAGTGATGTCAGTAACAGGGGGCGGGGCTGTGACAACCTCTCACACATGATATACAGGCTGGTTGTCAGTAGTAATAGATGAATAGCTGTTACTGTATATAAGATGTGTGGATCTCATGTCTGATCACATGTAATTATATTATATATCAGTGATGTCAGTAACAGGGGGTGGAGCTGTGACAACCTCTCACACATGATATACAGGCTGGTTGTCAGTAGTAATAGATGAATAGCTGTGACTGTATATAAGATGTGTGGATCTCATGTCTGATCACAGTGTAATTATATTATATATCAGTGATGTCAGTAACAGGGGGCGGGGCTGTGACAACCTCTCACACATGATATACAGGCTGGTGTCAGTAGTAATAGATGAATAGCTGTGACTGTATATAAGATGTGTGGATCTCATGTCTGATCACAGTGTAATTATATTATATATCAGTGATGTCAGTAACAGGGGGCGGGGCTGTGACAACCTCTCACACATGATATACAGGCAGGTTGTCAGTAGTAATAGATGAATAGCTGTGACTGTATATAAGATGTGTGGATCTCATGTCTGATCACAATGTAATTATATTATATATCAGTGATGTCAGTAACAGGGGGCGGGGCTGTGACAACCTCTCACACATGATATACAGGCTGGTTGTCAGTAGTAATAGATGAATAGCTGTTACTGTATATAAGATGTGTGGATCTCATGTCTGATCACATGTAATTATATTATATATCAGTGATGTCAGTAACAGGGGGCGGAGCTGTGACAACCTCTCACACATGATATACAGGCTGGTTGTCAGTAGTAATAGATGAATAGCTGTGACTGTATATAAGATGTGTGGATCTCATGTCTGATCACAGTGTAATTATATTATATATCAGTGATGTCAGTAACAGGGGGCGGGGCTGTGACAACCTCTCGCACATGATATACAGGCTGGTGTCAGTAGTAATAGGTGTCTGGTCTCATGATAATGTAGTTTTGCGGCAGAAGTAACGTCTGGTTATAGGGCAATGTATGTTGTATGTGTTTATTATAAGAATAGAACGCCCGATCAGGGTAGAGGATAAGGCGGTATACAGAGTGACCAGTGTTATAAGTGATGGGGTATATAATAGTAGAATAATAATACACAGTTTAGACGTGGGGCAGATTTCTGATGTCCGTAATACCCTTGTACCGCCAGCAGGTGTCGCCCTTGCCTTCTATCAGGTTATGGATTGTGTGGTCAGTGGGGCAGAGATGGTACCTGAGGGGCATAAAGGCCCCCGTGCCACATGAGAGCAGTAAGTGACATGAAGGCTGGTGCCCCTCTAGTGATGATTATAACCGCCCGTCATCACCCCAGGAGAAGAATCGCAGGTCTATTCATTATTTTGCTCGTCAGTTTCCACATTATTAGTAAATTTATTCCTTATATATAATTTTTTTTTTATATTTCATTTTATTCCATACAATTCGGCCTCTTTCTATAGGGCAGGGCCCCATAGCTCTGTTCATCCTGTGCTTCCTGGTTCATGAATAGAATTTTAGAACTACAGTAAAGACTGACACAGACAAAGCAGTAGATTTGGGGCCCTCCAGAGTTTGTGCATCGCTGGGTGACGGCCTCTGCGGTCTCTGTTGATGGTTTTTATCCAGAATTTGCTTCTTCCCATAAAAGCTCCACACGAGAGGACGACGCGGGGTCTATATTTTTGGAGTGGGGGTTTATTCCTGGCGGTGCGTAATTCTCTTTTGATCTGCCCCCAGGGTAACACTGGAATCCTGCTGGGGGTTTTCCTGGTGTCGGTCGTCATCCTGGTGGCGCTGGTTACAGTCTTGTCCGGTATCGGAGTGTGTGAGAGATGCAGCATAGGCAGCGGCGGCGTCTACTCCATGATCTCCACTGTCCTGGGGGGCAAAGTTGGGGGAACAGTTGGTCTTCTATATATCTTTGGGCAGGTAAGTGACGAGCTGCAGGGAGACGGCCCCAGAGCTTACAATCTAAGTATGTCCGCGGCTTCCACGTGTGACGGCGCCGCTGTGCAGTGTGTTGCAGGCGCCATGTACATCACCGGCTTTGCGGAATCCATCTCTGACCTCCTGCACTTGGAGAGCACCTGGGCGGTGCGGGGCATCTCGCTGGCCGTGCTGCTGGGGCTGCTGGGCATTAATCTGGCGGGGGTGACGTGGATCATCCGGCTGCAGCTCGTGCTCCTGCTCCTCCTCGCCATCTCCACCCTGGACTTTGTCATCGGTTCCTTCACGCACCTGGATCCAGGTAAGAACTGGCGGGAAGGGGCGGGGCCAGATTATGCAACATTTGTATCAAGTCCGTCCCTCCCCTCAGACTCAGTGCTACAATGTATCGACTCGACGTCGCCCCTCCCCCTGCCGGTCTCCCGCGACACAAACTCATTGGGGAAAAACCGCAACAAAAGTGCAACGATTCCGCGGCATAAATTGACGCATCACCGTTTAATTCTGAACGTTTTCTCAGCTGAGATTTTCCGCAGCGCGTAGATCATAAATGTCATCCGTTTTGCTGCTGCGTGTAATGCGCCGCAGATTTTTCCTATAGAATTTAGTTGCAGAGATTCGTCAGCGTTTACTCTACGTGGGATCTCCGCCTTCGGGGGCTTTTACAGGAGTTGCTTCTGCAGTGTTTTTTTATATAAATGGCGCAGTTTTGTCACTATTATGAAAATTGCTGCACAAAGACCCAGAATCCCGGTCACACGCCCGTAGGCGACCGCTGCGCTTCTTGGGGTGGTAATGGGGACGGGGCTTTCCACATAGACTGTGGAGTGGCCTTTAGTGTAGCTTTACTTGTGGCAGATTTGCGACGGATAAATCCACTGCGGGTCGTGCCACCAGTTCGGCTGGAAAATGATTCACCCCACAATCTGCCTGAATATGGGGGTTTTTGTTGCAGATTTGCCGCGGTGCAAAGGGTGAAATCCGCAATAAAATTCCGTAACATAAATTGACGCTGTGGATTTAAAATCTGCTCCGCGTGTTGATTTCCGCGCTGATTGTTTTCCGCAGCGTGTGGATGAAATCCTGGAAATCTGAACATAAAATCTGCAGCGTGTGAACGCGCCTTATACTTTCTTTTCTCCATGGCTCGTTCACACATCCCTTAATCTCCTCCGCGTTCCATCTTTTACCGGATTGCAGACTGACCCATTCACTTCTATGGGGTTTACGTTTTTTGGGGGATCCATGTGGCCGATCTGCAAATCTCCGGGCAGGTCCTACCCTTGTCAGTTTTTGCGGACGGATCTGTCTCACCCATTATAGTCCATGGTCCATTGAAAATCCGGACCGGACACGGAAGCCACCTGCGCGGCCGTATATGAGGATGTGCGCACCAGCCCGTAGACTGTCAGCAGCGTCCTGATGCTGCATTACACAGCGGTGTCCAGCAGGGGGCGCCGCTGCCCTTAGAGTTCAGTTGGCGTTTCTTGGGCTTTATGTCTTGTGTTCTTCTTATTATTAACCATCGCCTGTCTGTGCTCACCTGTCCCCTCCCCCTCTGTATATAGCAGCGCAGCTCCGTGGCTTGTCCTAACATCTGACACATAATAATTGTACATCTAATAAAACGTGTCTGCTCCACCTGCGCCGCTGCCCGACACATTCTGCTCCACCTGCGCCGCTGCCCGACACATTCTGCTCTTTCTGCTTCCAGATCTGAAGGAGAAAGATTAGGATCTCAGACTTTTGTTTCCCTCCCTGGGAAGTGGCCGGGTGTGCCCGGGTACCGGGGGCAGGAAGGACGTGGCTGTCATTTGTCATCCAGACGGCGGCCTTCCTGTCCCCAAGCGGTTCAGGTCTATGGGAAAATAAATGTCGCAGCGTTTTGTGTTTAGCAACAAATTTTGTTTTTAAATGTATTTCGGAATCCAACTTGTTTCTTCTATTCTCTTTTCAAACCGATCGCCCTCAAAAATGTGCAAGACATGTATGTAGATGTGCGCCGTATGCGTGATATGTGCGCCGTGTGCGTGATATGTGCGCCGTGTGCGTGCTATGTGCGCCGTGTGCGTGATATGTGCGCCGTGTGCGTAATATGTGCGGCGTGTGCGTGATATGTGTGCGTGATATGTGCGCCGTGTGCGTGATATGTGCGCCGTGTGCGTGCTATGTGCGCCGTGTGCGTGATATGTGCGCCGTGTGCGTGATATGTGCGCCGTGATATGTGCGCCGTATGCGTGATATGTGCGCCGTGTGCGTGATATGTGCGCCGTGATATGTGCGCCGTATGCGTGATATGTGCGCCGTGTGCGTGATATGTGCGCCGTGTGCGTGCTATGTGCGCCGTGTGCGTGATATGTGCGCCGTGTGCGTGCTATGTGCGCCGTGATATGTGCGCCGTATGTGTGATATGTGCGCCGTGGGCGTGGGATATGCGCGCTGGGTGTGGGATATGCGCGCTGGGCGTGGGATATGCGCGCTGTATGAAAAGTTAAAAAAATGACCCCTCTGAGATTGACTTTTGCCTTGTGGGGCTTTGATTTAATGGGACCTGTCACCAGCGTTTCACCTGTCACCAGCAATACCCGGCGGTAGAGGGTGAAAAATCATGTCTATATAACCTAGAATTGTCCTCTTTGTCGGCCGTGTATCTTTTAGTCTTCAGTTTTTTAGTGTTCCCGCATCGTATGCTAATGAGCAGAAAAGAGTCATAACTTCATACCTCAAGTCTTTCCGGGTTGACCCCGCCTCCTTACTTTTGATTGACAGCTCCTCGCCTCCCCCAGCACACGATATACCGCGCTTGTGCATTGATGTCCTCTTCAGGTGCGCGCACAAAGGGACTCCAGATTATTACGTTAAAAGGCGCAAAATATTTGCAGAGCGTTATTTACAGTCGGAGGAGGAGTTTAGGAGCGGGGATAACGGCAATGACCTTTTTATAGCAGCGGCCGGTGAGGGATAAGTGAAGTTCTATAGGTGACATGCTGGGGACAGGTTCCCTTTAAATGTCTTTTTTCAGTGTTTTGCACATCCAGGGATCGGGGACAATCGCTCGTTAATGCAGCAATTTTCTTTTATCGTTGTCGGCAGCTCCTCCCCCTGTAGTAACGAGCGCTCGGCCCCATAAACAACCAATCACTGCTCCTTGTGAAAGCAGCAAACGAGCGCCGATCACTGAGCCGGGTTGCAGAGCCGGGGACGGGACGGTTGCGGGGACGGTTGTGGGGACAGGACGGTTGCGGAGCCGGGGACAGGACGGTTGCGGAGCCTGGGTCGTGACGGTTGCGGAGCCGGGGAATTCAGGGGTTCGGGGATGTGACAGGTTTTGCACTTGTGGAAGAGGAAATCACTTTCTCCAGGTTTTCTCAATTACTGCACATAGACGAGTGATGACATCATACATGAGCAGCGGTGACCTGGACTCCGGCCAGCAGCACGGTGGATGTAGTGACAGCGATGACTTGTACTGGTGTAATAATGAGGGGGGTTGGATGAATTTGGGGGGTTGGTGGATGGGTTCGGGGAGGGGGAGTTTTAGGTTTTCACGTTCATCCCGATGCAGATTCCAGATTTTCTTGACACTTTCCCCGGAATTTTCTGTCTTTTCTCTTCAGTCTCGGACGTTTCCTGAGGATTAACACTAATGCCCCAAACCTGCCCGACCCCCGCCATGTATCAGAGAGCGGCTGGGGAGGGGGCACGGGGTAAGAATGAGGGGGGGGTGAGAGTGCGGCGGAGAATCTACATGTCGCATGAGGGAAATAAAAGTGGGGGGGGGGGGTTGGTGAGGATATAAAATGTGACTTTGGGGGGTAAGAGGGGGTGATCACACTATAGGGGGCACCGTGTGGCACCAGCTGTTCCCCCGAGCATTAGACGTTATTATTGGTGCCCCCCCCCCCCTATTTTCTTTCGTTCTTTAAACCGGAATCTGATTGGCACTTGTGGAAAGAGCGGGCAGAACAGGAAGAGATAAGGGGCCGCCGGGCAGATGGGAGCGGAGAATGTGTCCCCGTTATCTCGGGGGGTTTCACTGACTGAAGCCAGAGCTTTCCTCTAGATGAGGGGCCCGGGGGCGGCTACTGATAACGGGGTGTTTGGGGGAAGGGCTGCTCCCACATTATATGGAAACTCCTCCAAGGGAAAGAGAAAAGACCCGAAATCCAGACATGACCCAAATGTTACAGTGCGTCCCCCATCCCCCAACTGATAGCAGTGACATTGTCAGAGATGGGAATCATCGCATCATCACTATCCCCATCATCATCACTATCCCCATCATCATCACTATCCCCATCATCATCACTATCCCCATCATCATCATCACTATCCCCATCATCATCACTATCCCCATCATCACTATCCCCATCATCATCATCACTATCCCCATCATCATCATCACTATCATCATCATCACTATCCCCATCATCATCATCATCACTATCCCCATCATCATCATCATCACTATCCCCATCATCATCATCATCATCATCATCACTATCCCCATCATCATCATCACTATCCCCATCATCATCATCACTATCCTCACCATCATCATCACTATCCTCACCATCATCATCACTATCCTCATCATCATCATCACTATCCCCATCATCATCATCACTATCCTCATCATCATCATCATCACTATCCTCATCATCATCATCACTATCCTCATCATCATCATCACTATCCTCATCATCATCATCATCACTATCCTCATCATCATCATCACTATCCTCATCATCATCATCACCATCCTCACTATCCTCATCATCATCATCACTATCCTCCTCATCATCGGCACCATCATCATCATCACTATCCTCATCACTATCCTCGTCGTCCTCGTCGTCATCATCATCACTATCCTCATCAACATCACTATCCTCATCACTATCCTCGTCGTCCTCGTCGTCATCATCATCATCACTATCCTCATCAACATCACTATCCTCATCACTATCCTCGTCGTCATCATCATCACTATCCTCCTCATCATCATCACTATCCTCATCCTCATCATCATCATCACTATCATCCTCACTATCCTCATCATCATCATCATCATCATCATCATCATCATCACTATCCTCATCATCCTCACTATCCTCATCATCCTCACTATCCCCATCATCATCATCATTTCTCTCCCTCAGTCTCTTGTATTTTCTCCGGTTTCTTTGGTTCCTCTGATGCTGAGTGATGACCACTAATGACCTTTGGGCTTCTCACCCATCTTTTCACAGTCCCTGCATGACTGCTGTGCCCATCACATTACACCTCCCCTGCTCCCTGACTGCTCTCCCTGTCACATTACGCTTCCCCCTGACTCCTCTGCCGGTTACATTACCCCCTCTCCTGCTCCCTGACTGCTCTCCCTGTCACATTACGCCTCCCCTGACTGCTCTGCCGGTTGCATTACCCCCTCTCCTGCTCCCTGACTGCTCTGCCTGTCACATTACACCTCCCCCTGACTGCTCTACCTGTCACATTACACCTCCCCCTGACTGCTCTGCCGGTTACATTACCCCCTCTACTGCTCCCTGACTGCTCTCCCTGTCACATTACGCCTCCCCTGACTCCTCTGCCGGTTACATTACCCCCTCTCCTGCTCCCTGACTGCTCTCCCTGTCACATTACGCCTCCCCTGACTGCTCTGCCGGTTACATTACCCCCTCTACTGCTCCCTGACTGCTCTCCCTGTCACATTACGCCTCCCCTGACTCCTCTGCCGGTTACATTACCCCCTCTCCTGCTCCCTGACTGCTCTCCCTGTCACATTACGCCTCCCCTGACTGCTCTGCCGGTTACATTACCCCCTCTACTGCTCCCTGACTGCTCTCCCTGTCACATTACGCCTCCCCTGACTCCTCTGCCGGTTACATTACCCCCTCTCCTGCTCCCTGACTGCTCTGCCTGTCACATTACAGCTCCCCCTGACTGCTCTGCCGGTTACATTACCCCCTCTCCTGCTCCCTGACTCCTCTGCCTGTCACATTACGCCTCCCCCTGACTGCTCTGCCGGTCACATTACGCCTCCCCCTGACTGCTCTTCCTGTCACATTACACCTCCCCCTGACTGCTCTGCCTGTTACATTACCCCCTCTCCTGCTCCCTGACTGCTCTCCCTGTCACATTACGCCTCCCCCTGACTGCTCTGCCGGTCACATTACCCCCTCCTGCTCCCTGACTGCTCTTCCTGTCACATTACGCCTCCCCCTGACTTCTCTGCCGGTTACATTACCCCCTCTCCTGCTCCCTGACTGCTCTCCCTGTCACATTATGCCTCCCCATGACTGCTCTGCCGGTTACATTACCCCCTCTCCTGCTCCCTGACTGCTCTCCCTGTCACATTACACCTCGCCCTGACTGCTCTGCCGGTTACATTACGCCTCCCCCTGACTGCTCTGCCGGTTACATTACCCCCTCTCCTGCTCCCTGACTGCTCTTCCTGTCACATTACGCCTCCCCTGACTGCTCTGCCGGTTACATTACCCCCTCTCCTGCTCCCTGACTGCTCTCCCTGTCACATTACGCCTCCCCTGACTGCTCCCTGACTGCTCTTCCTGTCACATTACGCCTCCCCTGACTGCTCTGCCGGTTACATTACACCCTCTCCTGCTCCCTGACTGCTCTGCCGGTTACATTACCCCCTCTCCTGCTCCCTGACTGCTCTCCCTGTCACATTACGCTTCCCCCTGACTGCTCTGCCGGTTACATTACACCCTCTCCTGCTCCATGACTGCTCTCCCTGTCACATTACGCTTCCCCCTGACTGCTCTGCCGGTTACATTACCCCCTCTCCTGCTCCCTGACTGCTCTTCCTGTCACATTACGCCTCCCCTGACTGCTCTGCCGGTTACATTACCCCCTCTCCTGCTCCCTGACTGCTCTCCCTGTCACATTACGCCTCCCCTGACTGCTCCCTGACTGCTCTTCCTGTCACATTACGCCTCCCCTGACTGCTCTGCCGGTTACATTACACCCTCTCCTGCTCCCTGACTGCTCTGCCGGTTACATTACCCCCTCTCCTGCTCCCTGACTGCTCTCCCTGTCACATTACGCTTCCCCCTGACTGCTCTGCCGGTTACATTATACCCTCTCCTGCTCCATGACTGCTCTCCCTGTCACATTACGCTTCCCCCTGACTGCTCTGCCGGTTACATTACCCCCTCTCCTGCTCCCTGACTGCTCTGCCTGTCACATTACGCTTCCCCCTGACTGCTCTGCCGGTTACATTACACCCTCTCCTGCTCCATGACTGCTCTCCCTGTCACATTACGCTTCCCCCTGACTGCTCTGCCGGTTACATTACCCCCTCTCCTGCTCCCTGACTGCTCTCCCTGTCACATTACAGCTCCCCCTGACTGCTCTGCCGGTTACATTACCCCCTCTCCTGCTCCCTGACTGCTCTGCCTGTCACATTACGCCTCCCCCTGACTGCTCTGCCGGTCACATTACGCCTCCCCCTGACTGCTCTTCCTGTCACATTACACCTCCCCCTGACTGCTCTGCCTGTTACATTACCCCCTCTCCTGCTCCCTGACTGCTCTCCCTGTCACATTACGCCTCCCCCTGACTGCTCTGCCGGTCACATTACCCCCTCCTGCTCCCTGACTGCTCTTCCTGTCACATTACGCCTCCCCCTGACTTCTCTGCCGGTTACATTACCCCCTCTCCTGCTCCCTGACTGCTCTCCCTGTCACATTATGCCTCCCCATGACTGCTCTGCCGGTTACATTACCCCCTCTCCTGCTCCCTGACTGCTCTCCCTGTCACATTACGCCTCCCCTGACTGCTCCCTGACTGCTCTTCCTGTCACATTACGCTTCCCCCTGACTGCTCTGCCGGTTACATTACCCCCTCTCCTGCTCCCTGACTGCTCTTCCTGTCACATTACGCCTCCCCTGACTGCTCTGCCGGTTACATTACACCCTCTCCTGCTCCCTGACTGCTCTGCCGGTTACATTACCCCCTCTCCTGCTCCCTGACTGCTCTCCCTGTCACATTACGCTTCCCCCTGACTGCTCTGCCGGTTACATTACCCCCTCTCCTGCTCCCTGACTGCTCTGCCTGTCACATTACGCTTCCCCCTGACTGCTCTGCCGGTTACATTACCCCCTCTCCTGCTCCCTGACTGCTCTCCCTGTCACATTACGCTTCCCCCTGGCTGCTCTGCCGGTTACATTACCCCCTCTCCTGCTCCCTGACTGCTCTCCCTGTCACATTACGCCTCCCCCTGACTGCTCTGCCGGTTACATTACCCCCTCTCCTGCTCCCTGACTGCTCTCCCTGTCACATTACGCTTCCCCCTGACTGCTCTGCCGGTTACATTACCCCCTCTCCTGCTCCCTGACTGCTCTCCCTGTCACATTACGCTTCCCCCTGACTGCTCTGCCGGTTACATTACCCCCTCTCCTGCTCCCTGACTGCTCTTCCTGTCACATTACGCTTCCCCCTGACTGCTCTGCCGGTTACATTACCCCCTCTCCTGCTCCCTGACTGCTCTGCCTGTCACATTACGCTTCCCCCTGACTGCTCTGCCGGTTACATTACACCCTCTCCTGCTCCATGACTGCTCTCCCTGTCACATTACGCTTCCCCCTGACTGCTCTGCCGGTTACATTACCCCCTCTCCTGCTCCCTGACTGCTCTCCCTGTCACATTACGCTTCCCCCTGGCTGCTCTGCCGGTTACATTACCCCCTCTCCTGCTCCCTGACTGCTCTCCCTGTCACATTACGTTTCCCCCTGGCTGCTCTGCCGGTTACATTACCCCCTCTCCTGCTCCCTGACTGCTCTCCCTGTCACATTACGCCTCCCCCTGACTGCTCTGCCGGTTACATTACCCCCTCTCCTGCTCCCTGACTGCTCTCCCTGTCACATTACGCTTCCCCCTGACTGCTCTGCCTGTTACATTACCCCCTCTCCTGCTCCCTGACTGCTCTCCCTGTCACATTACGCTTCCCCCTGACTGCTCTGCCGGTTACATTACCCCCTCTCCTGCTCCCTGACTGCTCTCCCTGTCACATTACGCTTCCCCCTGACTGCTCTGCCGGTTACATTACCCCCTCTCCTGCTCCCTGACTGCTCTCCCTGTCACATTACGCTTCCCCCTGACTGCTCTGCCTGTTACATTACCCCCTCTCCTGCTCCCTGACTGCTCTCCCTGTCACATTACGCTTCCCCCTGACTGCTCTGCCGGTTACATTACCCCCTCTCCTGCTCCCTGACTGCTCTTCCTGTCACATTACGCCTCCCCCTGACTGCTCTGCCGGTTACATTACCCCCTCTCCTGCTCCCTGACTGCTCTCCCTGTCACATTACGCCTCCCCCTGACTGCTCTGCCGGTTACATTACCCCCTCTCCTGCTCCCTGACTGCTCTTCCTGTCACATTACGCCTCCCCCTGACTGCTCTGCCGGTTACATTACCCCCTCTCCTGCTCCCTGACTGCTCTCCCTGTCACATTACGCCTCCCCCTGACTGCTCTGCCGGTTACATTACCCCCTCTCCTGCTCCCTGACTGCTCTCCCTGTCACATTACGCTTCCCCCTGACTGCTCTCCCTGTCACATTACGCCTCCCCCTGACTGCTCTGCCGGTCACATTACCCCCTCCTGCTCCCTGACTGCTCTTCCTGTCACATTACGCCTCCCCCTGACTTCTCTGCCGGTTACATTACCCCCTCTCCTGCTCCCTGACTGCTCTCCCTGTCACATTATGCCTCCCCATGACTGCTCTGCCGGTTACATTACCCCCTCTCCTGCTCCCTGACTGCTCTCCCTGTCACATTACGCCTCCCCTGACTGCTCCCTGACTGCTCTTCCTGTCACATTACGCTTCCCCCTGACTGCTCTGCCGGTTACATTACCCCCTCTCCTGCTCCCTGACTGCTCTTCCTGTCACATTACGCCTCCCCTGACTGCTCTGCCGGTTACATTACACCCTCTCCTGCTCCCTGACTGCTCTGCCGGTTACATTACCCCCTCTCCTGCTCCCTGACTGCTCTCCCTGTCACATTACGCTTCCCCCTGACTGCTCTGCCGGTTACATTACCCCCTCTCCTGCTCCCTGACTGCTCTGCCTGTCACATTACGCTTCCCCCTGACTGCTCTGCCGGTTACATTACCCCCTCTCCTGCTCCCTGACTGCTCTCCCTGTCACATTACGCTTCCCCCTGGCTGCTCTGCCGGTTACATTACCCCCTCTCCTGCTCCCTGACTGCTCTCCCTGTCACATTACGCCTCCCCCTGACTGCTCTGCCGGTTACATTACCCCCTCTCCTGCTCCCTGACTGCTCTCCCTGTCACATTACGCTTCCCCCTGACTGCTCTGCCGGTTACATTACCCCCTCTCCTGCTCCCTGACTGCTCTCCCTGTCACATTACGCTTCCCCCTGACTGCTCTGCCGGTTACATTACCCCCTCTCCTGCTCCCTGACTGCTCTTCCTGTCACATTACGCTTCCCCCTGACTGCTCTGCCGGTTACATTACCCCCTCTCCTGCTCCCTGACTGCTCTGCCTGTCACATTACGCTTCCCCCTGACTGCTCTGCCGGTTACATTACACCCTCTCCTGCTCCATGACTGCTCTCCCTGTCACATTACGCTTCCCCCTGACTGCTCTGCCGGTTACATTACCCCCTCTCCTGCTCCCTGACTGCTCTCCCTGTCACATTACGCTTCCCCCTGGCTGCTCTGCCGGTTACATTACCCCCTCTCCTGCTCCCTGACTGCTCTCCCTGTCACATTACGTTTCCCCCTGGCTGCTCTGCCGGTTACATTACCCCCTCTCCTGCTCCCTGACTGCTCTCCCTGTCACATTACGCCTCCCCCTGACTGCTCTGCCGGTTACATTACCCCCTCTCCTGCTCCCTGACTGCTCTCCCTGTCACATTACGCTTCCCCCTGACTGCTCTGCCTGTTACATTACCCCCTCTCCTGCTCCCTGACTGCTCTCCCTGTCACATTACGCTTCCCCCTGACTGCTCTGCCGGTTACATTACCCCCTCTCCTGCTCCCTGACTGCTCTCCCTGTCACATTACGCTTCCCCCTGACTGCTCTGCCGGTTACATTACCCCCTCTCCTGCTCCCTGACTGCTCTCCCTGTCACATTACGCTTCCCCCTGACTGCTCTGCCTGTTACATTACCCCCTCTCCTGCTCCCTGACTGCTCTCCCTGTCACATTACGCTTCCCCCTGACTGCTCTGCCGGTTACATTACCCCCTCTCCTGCTCCCTGACTGCTCTTCCTGTCACATTACGCCTCCCCCTGACTGCTCTGCCGGTTACATTACCCCCTCTCCTGCTCCCTGACTGCTCTCCCTGTCACATTACGCCTCCCCCTGACTGCTCTGCCGGTTACATTACCCCCTCTCCTGCTCCCTGACTGCTCTTCCTGTCACATTACGCCTCCCCCTGACTGCTCTGCCGGTTACATTACCCCCTCTCCTGCTCCCTGACTGCTCTCCCTGTCACATTACGCCTCCCCCTGACTGCTCTGCCGGTTACATTACCCCCTCTCCTGCTCCCTGACTGCTCTCCCTGTCACATTACGCTTCCCCCTGACTGCTCTCCCTGTCACATTACGCCTCCCCTGACTGCTCTGCCTGTGTCCGTCCTGACATTGTTATTTCTTCTTTATTTTTCAGAACACGGATTTGTCGGATATTCTGAAGATTTGCTTTTTAATAACACGTTTCCGGACTACACCCCCGGAGAAAGCTTCTTTACTGTGTTTGGGGTGTTTTTCCCGGCTGCAACAGGTATGGGGGGGGGGGGGGTCGTCAAATTTGTACAGGGCCCCCGCCTTCCATGTGCCATTAATAATACTGGTGTCTTCTTATGTGGCCCCGGTGTGACTTCTACCACAGCACCCCTATAGCTACACCCCTGCAGTATACATCGATCACATGCAAAGTATCAGGGACAGTATAGAATCTACATATCACATGATCCCCATAGATGATGGGTGGATAGTGGGCCTGATTGTTCCCCACGTCCGACTACGTGTGTAACGTATGTCACCCCCAAATCTCCTATATATTAACTCAGAGTGCAGATAATGTAGTAGTGTTACCTGCAGTCCTATGTAACACCACAGATAACACAGTGATAACTCTCTGAGTACAGATAATGTAGTAGTGTTACCTGCAGTCCTATGTAACACACAGATAACACAGTGATAACTACCTGAGTACAGATAATGTAGTAGATGTTACCTGCAGTCCTATGTAACACCACAGATAACACAGTGATAGCTCTCTGAGTACAGATAATATAGTAGTTGTCACCTGCAGTCCTATGTAACACCACAGATAACACAGTGATAACTCTCTGATTACAGATAATGTAGTAGTGTTACCTGCAGTCCTATGTAACACCACAGATAACACAGTGATAACTCTCTGAGTACAGATAATGTAGTAGTTGTCACCTGCAGTCCTATGTAACACCACAGATAACACAGTGATAACTCTCTGAGTACAGATAATGTAGTAGATGTCACCTGCAGTCCTATGTAACACCACAGATAACACAGTGATAACTCTGAGTACAGATAATGTAGTAGATGTCACCTGCAGTCCTATGTAACACCACAGATAACACAGTGATAACTCTCTGAGTACAGATAATGTAGTAGTGTTACCTGCAGTCCTATGTAACACCACAGATAACAGAGTGATAACTCCCTGAGTACAGATAATGTAGTAGATGTTACCTGCAGTCCTATGTAACACCACAGATAACACAGTGATAACTCTCTGAGTACAGATAATGTAGTAGATGTTACCTGCAGTCCTATGTAACACCACAGATAACACAGTGATAACTGAGTACAGATAATGTAGTAGGTGTAACCTGCAGTCCTATGTAACACCACAGATAACACCGTGATAACGGAGTACAGATGTAGTAGGTGTAACCTGCAGTCCTATGTAACACTGCAGTACATGTGTAGGTGGTTATGATGTATCTCGCTCACATGATGGGGGCAGTAGTACAGGAATTAGACGGATTACATCGCTTGCTATGGTGATTAGTCACTTAGAGATATGACGTCTTCGTAATTGACTGAGATATAGTGTGGAGACGAGCGCTGCTCCGGGTGTCGCGTCCTCCCAGCATGCAGTGCGGTCCCCAGTAGACGTCCAGGGTCACATGGGGCTTTGTTCTTTAATTTAAATGTAACTTAATGTACAGAAGAACCCGTCCGTGTACAACGCTGCGCACACTGGTACCCTGCAGCAACATGGCGGCCCACAGACCGCCCCCCACCCCTCACTGATTATTACTTCCCTGTCAGGACAGGCGCAGTCCTATGTAAATAAAGCTCCTTTAGTTTATATTAAAAAAAGATTCTGTAACTTTCTAATAGACTGCGAGATGAGATGTTTTCATTCTTCAGCATTTTCAGGATCTCTGCTTGCTGTGAGTGAGAACATTCATTGTTTACGACCAGAGTCTGAAAAAGTGTAAAGGCCTAATGCTTCTCAGAGCTGAGGGTTTGTTACAAGTGTATCCAGTCTAGACAATCCTCTGTAAGTTGATACATTTTTTTTCTGCGCTGATACATTGTAACAAACCCTGAGCTGTGTAATGATGACATTTTATTATACAATGATGAATCTTTATATCAAACCGGAATACCCCTTTTAAGAGTTGAGCATTTCCCATGATCCTTTTCTTCTCATCTGTGTCCGACCTTCTTGGTAGTTACTGACCCGCTCTGTGTGTGTCTTGATCTGCAGGTGTCATGGCGGGCTTCAACATGAGCGGAGACTTACGCCGGCCGTCTGTCAATATCCCTGTCGGCTCATTGGCTGCAATCGCCATCTCGTAAGTGTCATATTCCAGTAGGATTTATATCATGTGACAACCAATATGGCTGCCGCTACACTGAGTACCACCCCCCAGCTCTCTGACTCCTACTTTTCCTGTCTCAGTCCTCACTGTAGTTCTGGCATTATATTCCTCATTCCGCTCAACTTTCAAGTATCACAAAGAGGGTCAACTGCTGCGGCGCGGAAAATTTTCTTTTTTAAGCCACGCCTCTAATCCCACCCAATCCCTGCCCATACACACCTGGTTCAGCCCACACAGTGTCGTAGTGCCTCCCACACAGTATAATGCCCCCTTAGCGGCCCCCACACTGTATAATGCCCCCTTAGCTGCCCGTAGTGCCCTTGTAGATGGCACCATTGGGACTACTTCTAGGAGCAGATTCCCCATCCAGAGCACAGGCCGGGGATTCCACTCCTAGAGGGAAGCCCTGATGTCACTGTCCATATATGGACAGTGACGTCAGTGGCTACTTTGTGGATTCCGTGATTGGAATCCCTGTTGTCGACTCTGGCCGGGGAGTCCTCTCCAGGAGGAGCCCCTAAAGTCAATGTCCATATATAGACAGTGACCTCTGGGGTTTCCTCTATGAGCGGAATCCCTGGCCAGATCATCGGCAATGGGGATTCCGCTGAAAGAGTAGCCACTGATGTCACTGTCCATATATGGACAGTGATGTCAAGGGCTTCCCCGAGCACAGTGCTTAGAGTAGGCTATGCCCGGGGAGTCCTCGCTACCCTCTGCTCTAACGCATACCCCTGGCTGCCCCCAGGACAGCCGGACACCGCCCGGAACCTGAGACTGTCCCGCTGAATCCGGGAAGGTTGGGAGGTTTGTATTCATGAATCAGGCAGCGCAGGATGAACAGTGCTGTGTATTTGTACATTTGCAGGATCTTTCTATAGATTTTTGTCGTAACCGGAGTCGTGTTTCTTCGCAGGTGGTTCCTTTATATCGTCTTTGTCGTCTTGCTCGGCGCCATTTGCACCAGGGATTTCCTGCGCTTTGAATTTATGATCGCTGAGAAGGTAAACGGCCAATATGTAGAATTACTGCAGGGATAGACCGCGGCTTCTGTGCCCGCCATGTGCCAGCCGTCACCATAGAAGCTGCGCAGCTTACACTTCATGTACGTCTCGTCATGTGACTCGAGTCGCTTAGTAGCAGTAATTATGTGGCGCTGTTTAGGCGACCGGATCGGGCCGAGCTGTCGTGTCCTAGGTTCGCTCCAGCAGTCGATGTACGGATATTAATAGATATGCGGGAATAGTCCCGGCCGCCATCATTAGGATACACATGGCGGTAACAAGTAGTAGTCACCACGTCCAATCACGGCACACGCCCCGGAGTCGCAGTAACGCAGAGCGCCGGGAGATTCTGAGTTCAGAACCTGGATTAATATCTGTAAGCAGGAGAATTTGGCGCCACCGGCGCGATAAAACGGTTATTTCCTGTGCACCGCTTGTACGGCTGATCACGGTCATGCAGGCATAAAAACGGGGTCACTGTACCCCAATACTGGGCTCACCTGTAGACTGTACTGATCGACCTCCCGCAACCGACATGTACGTGTGACATAGGAACGTCTCCACCCGGGCACCGCTCGTCACCGACACCAGGGGGCACAAAGATAAAACATTACCGGAAAAATCTATCAGTAAAAATGGGGCAATCTGTTCGGTTTGCGCTCTAAGAACAAAGTACGACCGCTCTGACCTGGTGCTGATGGCCCGTCAGTTCCTCGGTGACCAGCGCTGGCGGACTGGGGAACTATTCTAAAGATGGCGGGCAGATGCTCTAGTAATATGTCGCTCACGCCACTTTCGTCTCCAAAGCTACAATAAAAAAAAGGGGCCTGTATATGTCCGCAGCAGTTTGTACCGCAACGCTCCGGTGTTAGTCACGACTGCCGCACCTGCTGTTTTGTGCACAGAATATAGACTGCTGTAAGTGGCGCCTGCATTCTGCCAAAGGTACCATGGGGTGATCAGTGGAAATTTGCCACCGCTGCCCCCTGACCGCTCCGTTCAGGCAGGAGATCCGTTACAATGTATCACATGTCGCTGTCTCACTTTGTACCCCCTCCTCAGGTGTCCCTGGTGGGCTTCCTCTTTCTGCTGGGTCTCTACATCTCCTCGCTGGCCTCCTGCATGGGGGGTCTGTATGGTGCTCCCAGAATCCTTCAGTGCATTGCGCAGGAGAAAGTCGTCCCTGTCCTGTCATTTCTGAGCCAGGGGGTAAGTTTATTGTCCGGCCAATGTCTCCGGTCTCCTGCTTATTAATACGAGCGCAGCAGTGACAGCCCGTCAGTTGTATCAACCCGGCAGATTATGTGCAAGAACCTTCAGAATATTAGCCCTGCCTGTTCAGTGTCTGCAGAGTGTGATCCGCATTGTCCGAAGTGTCGTCTTTACATGTAGTCATCTGATCTAGGAAAATCAAACTGCCCCCCTGTGTTAGAAGAGCTCATCTATGTACACAGTGACCCCATCGGCAGAATAGTGAGTGCAGCTCTGGAGGATAATACAGGATCAGTACAGGATAAGTAATGTAATGTATGTACACAGTGACTCCACCAGCAGAATAGTGAGTGCAGCTCTGGAGTATAATACAGGATATAACTCAGGATCAGTACAGGATAAGTAATGTATGTACACAGGGACTCCACCAGCAGAATAGTGAGTGCAGCTCTGGAGTATAATACAGGATGTAACTCAGGATCAGTACAGGATAAGTAATGTAATGTATGTACACAGTGACTCCACCAGCAGAATAGTGAGTGCAGCTCTGGAGTATAATACAGGATGTAACTCAGGATCAGGACAGGATAAGTAATGTAATGTATGTACACAGTGACTCCACCAGCAGAATAGTGAGTACAGCTCTGGAGTATAATACAGGATATAACTCAGGATTAGTACAGGATAAGTAATGTATGTACACTGTGACTCCACCAGCAGAATAGTGAGTGCAGCTCTGGAGTATAATACAGGATATAACTCAGGATCAGTACAGGATAAGTAATGTAATGTATGTACACAGTGACTCCACCAGCAGAATAGTGAGTGCAGCTCTGGAGTATAATACCGGATGTAACTCAGGATCAGTACAGGATAAGTAATGTAATGTATGTACACAGTGACTCCACCAGCAGAATAGTGAGTGCAGCTCTGGAGTATAATACAGGATGTAACTCAGGATCAGGACAGGATAAGTAATGTATGTACACAGTGACTCCACCAGCAGAATAGTGAGTACAGCTCTGGAGTATAATACAGGATATAACTCAGGATTAGTACAGGATAAGTAATGTATGTACACTGTGACTCCACCAGCAGAATAGTGAGTGCAGCTCTGGAGTATAATACAGGATATAACTCAGGATCAGTACAGGATAAGTAATGTAATGTATGTACACAGTGACTCCACCAGCAGAATAGTGAGTGCAGCTCTGGAGTATAATACCGGATGTAACTCAGGATCAGTACAGGATAAGTAATGTAATGTATGTACACAGTGACTCCACCAGCAGAATAGTGAGTGCAGCTCTGGAGTATAATACAGGATGTAACTCAGGATCAGTACAGGATAAGTAATGTAATATATGCACACAGTGACTCCACCAGCAGAATAGTGAGTGCAGCTCTGGAGTATAATACAGGATGTAACTCAGGATCAGTGCAGGATAAGTAATGTAATGTATGTACACAGTGACTCCACCAGCAGAATAGTGAGTGCAGCTCTGGAGTATAATACAGGATATAACGCAGGATCAGTACAGGATAAGTAATGTAATGTATGTACACAGCGACTCCACCAGCAGAATAGTGAGCGCAGCTCTGGAGTATAATACAGGATGTAACTCAGGATCAGTACAGGATATGTAATGTATGTACACAGTGACTCCACCAGCAGAATAGTGAGTGCAGCTCTGGAGTATAATACAGGATGTAACTCAGGATCAGTACAGGATAAGTAATGTAATGTATGTACACAGTGACTCTACCAGCAGAATAGTGAGTGCAGCTCTGGAGTATAATACAGGATGTAACTCAGGATAAGTAATGTAATGTATGTACACAGTGACTCCACCAGCAGAATAGTGAGTGCAGCTCTGGAGTATAATACAGGATGTAACTCAGGATCAGTACAGGATAAGTAATGTAATATATGCACACAGTGACTCCACCAGCAGAATAGTGAGTGCAGCTCTGGAGTATAATACAGGATGTAACTCAGGATCAGTGCAGGATAAGTAATGTAATGTATGTACACAGTGACTCCACCAGCAGAATAGTGAGTGCAGCTCTGGAGTATAATACAGGATATAACGCAGGATCAGTACAGGATAAGTAATGTAATGTATGTACACAGCGACTCCACCAGCAGAATAGTGAGCGCAGCTCTGGAGTATAATACAGGATGTAACTCAGGATCAGTACAGGATATGTAATGTATGTACACAGTGACTCCACCAGCAGAATAGTGAGTGCAGCTCTGGAGTATAATACAGGATATAACTCAGGATCAGTACAGGATAAGTAATGTAATGTATGTACACAGTGACTCTACCAGCAGAATAGTGAGTGCAGCTCTGGAGTATAATACAGGATGTAACTCAGGATAAGTAATGTAATGTATGTACACAGTGACTCCACCAGCAGAATAGTGAGTGCAGCTCTGGAGTATAATACAGGATGTAACTCAGGATCAGTACAGGATAAGTAATGTAATATATGCACACAGTGACTCCACCAGCAGAATAGTGAGTGCAGCTCTGGAGTATAATACAGGATGTAACTCAGGATCAGTGCAGGATAAGTAATGTAATGTATGTACACAGTGACTCCACCAGCAGAATAGTGAGTGCAGCTCTGGAGTATAATACAGGATATAACTCAGGATCAGTACAGGATAAGTAATGTAATGTATGTACACAGTGACTCCACCAGCAGAATAGTGAGTGCAGCTCTGGAGTATAATACGGGCTATAACTCAGGATCAGTACAGGATAAGTAATGTAATGTATGTACACAGTGACTCCACCAGCAGAATAGTGAGTGCAGCTCTGGAGTATAATACAGGATGTAACTCAGGATCAGTACAGGATAAGTAATGTAATGTATGTACACAGTGACTCCACCAGCAGAATAGTGAGTGCAGCTCTGGAGTATAATACAGGATGTAACTCAGGATCAGTACAGGATAAGTAATGTAATGTATGTACACAGTGACTCCACCAGCAGAATAGTGAGTGCAGCTCTGGAGTATAATACAGGATGTAACTCAGGATCAGTACAGGATCAGTAATGTAATGTATATACAAAGTGACTCCACCAGCAGAATAGTGAGTGCAGCTCTGGAGTATAATACAGGATATAACGCAGGATCAGTACAGGATAAGTAATGTAATGCATGTACACAGTGACTCCACCAGCAGAATAGTGAGTGCAGCTCTGGAGTATAATACAGGATGTAACTCAGGATCAGTACAGGATATGTAATGTATGTACACAGTGACTCCACCAGCAGAATAGTGAGTGCAGCTCTGGAGTATAATACAGGATGTAACTCAGGATCAGTACAGGATAAGTAAAGTAATGTATGTACACAGTGACTCCACCAGCAGAATAGTGAGCGCAGCTCTGGAGTATAATACAGGATGTAACTCAGGATCAGTACAGGATATGTAATGTATGTACACAGTGACTCCACCAGCAGAATAGTGAGTGCAGCTCTGGAGTATAATACAGGATGTAACTCAGGATCAGTACAGGATAAGTAAAGTAATGTATGTACACAGTGACTCCACCAGCAGAATAGTGAGTGCAGCTCTGGAGTATAATACAGGATAAGTAATGTATGTACACAGTGACTCTGCTCTTTATGGAGACTATATCTGTATATAAAGTGCACACAAGTAGAAAGCGGCCGCACTCTATAGCGGGTGCACGGCAGCTAATCCCGATCCAAGGACTGTAGAATGTACCAGGAGAAATCCTGCAGCTTTCCAGTTTGGCCACATATAGATGGTGGTTTGTTCTATAGAGAGATGCGACGTTTCTTTGTATTGGTTGTATAAACCACCGTCTTTTTTTGCCGCACTGGAACGCCGCAGGATTTCTCTTGGTACATATAAAGTGTAGTATAATATGTTTGAATTTAAAAAACGGCGCCGTGACCCGCGTCTCTTGGATTCGGGGTGATCTGGCAGCGGTTTTGGTTACCGGAGTCGCTGCTGTGGCCTCATTTTTCGGGGATTATTTGTAAACTCCAGCTCCGTCCTTCTGCTCCGGTGATTAGTGATTCCTAAGGAGCGAGCGAAGGGTTAATGGCGAATACTTAACATTTATCCTTTAATTCTGTTGACAAACGGGATTAACATGTTGGCGCCATTACATGCTCATTATGGCTTATGTGCGGGGTCACATGACGAGGCTTATTTCGGCCGGTAATTATCAGCTTATTATAGACTAATCACTCTCCGCTCCAGAATCTGCACGCTGTACACAGATGCGGTGGCGTTGTATAATGGTCGCTGTGTCGGCCGGTCACATGCACTGCGCACAGGATGTTATGTATAGTCCATGAACCGTAAAGTGAGAGACCAACTGAATTGTGGATGCAGCTCTGGATGTGACTGGAGTACAAGACATGATGTAACTGCATATCAGTAAAGTATAAATAAATCCCCTCATTATAATTATATTTGGATGTAATGTGAGAGGTTCTTCCCATGAAACACAGATATGACATGGATCTGATTGCTGGGGGTGCCTTGTCCCGTTCCTGCAGAAGTAGTGGACACGGGGGATTCGGCACAGCTCTCCTAATACAGGATCAGTGGTCACTTCTGATGATCTTCTGACTGGTCCATGGGATTGGGGGGCCTCAGAGATTCTTACACCATTCATCTCAGCCCTGCACTGTTCTGCCAGGAAGTGTTATCAGAGTGGTTATGAGATGATCTCCTTAATCATAGGACCTCTGAGTAACGTCTGCCGTCTTGTCTTTTCTGTAGAGAGGTCCTAACAAGACTCCGGTGGCTGCCATCTTCCTGACCGGGCTCCTCACCATGGCGTTCGTCTTCATTGGCCAAGTGAACGTCTTGGCTCCCATCGTTACCATTAACTTCATGCTGACGTACAGCGTGGTGGACTATTCCTACTTCTCTGTGACCATGAGTTACGAGCTGCAGCATTCCCGCAGAACCCTCAGGGGGGTCCCCTCCAGGACGCCGGGACCCTCACAGCCCCTGATCCTGGAGAAGGCCACCAGTTACGGCTCCAATGGGACCCTCCTGGAATTCACCAAAGACATGGACCAGATCTTCAAGCCCGGACACGGGGAAGGCGCCAAAATCCAAGACCAGGAACAGAAGACGTCCCTGAGGCTGAAGAAATCCAGGAAAGCGGCCAAGGAGACTCTGCAGGACAGCTTCAACCTGGACCCTCCGCAGGAGCAGGCGGGCGCTGACCAGGGGAGCGGGGACGCGGAGGTCACTGAGCAAGCAGAACAAAGCGATGACACCGAGGACCTGCCGCGGCCAGGAGACCAGGAGCAGCTCGTCACAGACGTCCGTCAGACCAGCGCCGACGACCAGGACGGTGAGTTGTGGGGAAACCTGATGATTATAAATGACCGTTGTGTCTCTGGGACCGGCTCTGATCTGACACTAAAACCTGCTCCATCAGTCACCGGCTTCAACTGTTTTCTCAGACGTTCGTAGTTAATGATAAAATCGCAGTGTGGCGCAATACAAGGAGATCATAACTCCCATCATCCACGTTATGGTAAATGTCTCTGCAGCTCTACGGTGAGAGGACCCTGCAAACAGCCCCCGTATCTCAGCTCCTGTGTGGCCTGGGGTGGGGGGATATTGGGGTTCACTGCCGTCTCCCCTGGTTTTTTCTTATTTATTGAATTTTCTTCTTAGAGTCGAACACGAAGCCGAAAGTGGCGGAGATTGAGATCCAGAGTCTGTCGCGCTCCTTCTACAGCAAACTCTGCAATCACTGGGTGTCGTTTGTTGGGGTGAGTGCGGCCGGCGGAGCTGGAGACCCCTGATTGGTGGAGACGTTAATCTTTGCCGTGTCTTTCCCGCAGGCCGTCGTCTCCATGGTTATCATGTTTGTGATCCAGTGGATCTACGCACTGACGAATATCGGTGTGGCGGTTCTCTTATACGTTTATATCGGCCGGGTGAGCCCGGGGCTGAATCCAGGTCAGTGTCCCTATATATAGATGTCCCTATAAGGCGGACATGTGACGGGGCACCCAGCTTTCCCAGACCTCTGAGTGGTAATTCTTCTCGTTTCAGGGGCTGCTGCGAACTTCAGCTTCTTCGCCTGGATCCGTTTATTGGCCGCCACGATGTTCAGGTTTGTAGAGATTCAGATGCAGGGAGAGTCGTGTGGGATATTGGACGCCGGTAACGCAGAGGAAGATGGCGGCCGGGACACTCTTAATACGGAGGTTGCACGGAGGGTGTGGGGGGAGGGGTCGGTTGTTCCCCTTTAATTTCTTTTCCTGCTGCTCACGTTTTGCTTGTCCCCCTCCTCAGGAAGAAGCCCTCCCAGGAGCAGTTTGTGGTGACCCCGACCTTCGCTCACGTCGGCATGGAAACCACGCAATTAACGGAGGAGAACGCAGACTTTGCCTCCCGCGGGCGCTTCCACCATTCCTCTGTTATCAGCCAGGGGCATTTTATTAACCAGTTTAACTAGAGCGGAGCGGCTGTCATAGTCCGGGGGTCTGGATGAAGGTCGGGGGGCTGCCGCGGTGTCAGGAGGAGGAGGCGGCTGATCATAGTGACTACAATCCTGTTCACACGGAACTTTACCTGCTATTGGGGCTCCGCCACATGAAACTTCAGCGGTGCCCCAACACCCGGGGTGACTCCACCTTTATGGGACGCTGTGATGTCACCGGCCGGGCGATCGCTGACGGAAAAGGTCAAATAAAAGACTGAATGCAAAATGTCAGAATAAAAGCCACAATAACGTCCTGATCATTGACGCCGCACATGAGGGAGGGAGGGGCACAGGGGGCCTATGGGGGGCAGGAAGGGATACAGGGGGGGACATAGGGGGCCTAGGGGGGGCAGGAAGGGATACAGGGGGGCACCTGGGACATGGGGGGGGGGGGGGGGGATGGCACAGCACTAATACTCCCCCGTCCCCCGTATATTGCTTTGCTACGTGTCGGCCGAGTCCTTTATAAAATGTTCCGTTTCTTCGGCGGCCGCGCCGTCCTTCCGATTATCTTGTCAGACGTTTCTCCTCCTCTGTAAATGAAGCTCAATCCTCGTATAATGAAAAGTTCTGCAACTCCCTAATAGACTTTGTTTTTTAATACATCACCATTCGAGATCTCTGCTTGCTGTCAGTGGATGGGAACATTCTTGTTCACATCCAGAAGCTGAAACCCTTCCCTGACCTAAGGCGATGTTCACACATACAATAAAAAACGGCTGAAAATGACGGAGCTGCTTTCATGGGAATTCACCCTCTGACGGGCGTTCTGAAGCTGTAAACTATTTTGAAGCTTTTTTTTAGGCGTTTTTCATCGTGTCCAATGGAAAAACAGCTCCAAAAACGCTGCACATGCCCGGAGGCTCCGTTCACAGCGCGTTTTTTTTTTAACAACTGTTACACGGCCGTTCTCAGAACAATGAGGTTCTATCGGTGTATTTTGCCGTTTTTTTAGCGGTCTGTGAATACTGCCCACCGAAAAATAGGACATGTTTTCACGGCCCGACGTCTCCCTTAGAATTCGATGGAACAGTTTTTAACGGACGTTTTTCAGGAATCAATCCTTGTAACGGCCGGTAAAAACTGGTCCTGGCCGAGGACTTCCCAAATACAGCGCTACTTTGGGCCGGGGAAGCCCCTGATGTCACTGTCCATATATAGACACTGAAGTGAGGGATTTCCACTATGGAGTCCCCGGCCGGGGAAACGCAAGATCTCTGGTCGGGGAGTCCTGTCTTGTGAAGCCCTTGACGTCACTGTCTATATATGGACGGTGGTGCCACGGGCCCCCTGTAGATAGCGCTGCTGAAGCTCCCTGTAGGAGTGGAATACCCGGCCAGAGCGGGATCTACAGGGGGGGGGGGTGTAGTGCTATCTACGTGGGCACTGTGGCACTATCTCTGGCACTTTATATGTGGGCACCATCTACAGGGACATTGCGGTGTTTTCAGGGTTTGGAACAAGAAATCCTGACATTAAATCTATCTTTTTTTTTATTTTTACGGCCATGATAACGATACACGGCGGGAAATGAAAATTTAGAGACACTGATGCAAAACGGCCGTGAGATACCGACAGTTCCGTTTTTAATGGCCATTTTTTTCACTGTCCTGTGGATGTAGCCTAATATTTATTACAGCTGAGAATTTGTTACAATGTATCCAGCCCAGATACAGCAGCAGCACAAATGTCCTGGCCGGAGTTTGCTACATTGTATCAGTGCAGGTAAAATAACAGACTTGGGACATAAAGAGATTTGTGCTGTAAATGTGTTGAGCTCACGAGGGTTTCCTGGACTGGATACAATTGTAACAAACCCTCAGCTGTGAGAAATCTTAGGTCTGGATGGGTTTTCAAGTTGAGGAATGTTTTCTTATACAATAGAAATCTTCATTTACAGAGGACTGGACACCGGCCCTTTAAATAAACCAGAAGAACAACGATCATATATAACAGTGTGATCTAAGCGGCGCGGCTCGGACCGGTCATGCGACCGCCTTGGTCTCCGTTCACTTCTATTGGCGCACGGCGGTAGGGGCGCAGTCACACGCGGCAGGTTTTGTTGCAGAAATTTTCTGGGACTGTAAATCGGTTTTATTGATCTAATTCCCGGCACCGGCTGCAGAAACATCGACAGTCAGAAAATCTGCCGCGTGTGACTGCGCCCTGAACCGCGCGGACCCTTCTTCCCCCGGCAGGAGTCGTCCGGAGACCCTTCATTTTACTCATTTCCCTATTTGAAGAAAATCCCCAGAAAAACATCAGTTCAGCCTATAATTAGTTACATCTGCTTCAGGGAAAGCTGGGTGACAACCAATATGGCCGCCATTACGGCTACAACGGATCTGGTCACCCAGCTTTCCCGAGTCACAGACCAGCCTGACAAGCTGAGTGACGACCTCTGACATTACTGCTGCCTCCGCGCTGTCACTTTATGATGTCATGATATTTGCCTGTTTATGGCGGCACATCACCCGCTCCCCTAATGCTCTAGAACCCGGCAATATTGCCATTCAGGAGTCTGGAAAGCTGAGTCTGGAGACCTGGTATCTGTACTGTCGGCCGTAGTGGCTGTCGCCCGGCTGTCGCCCGGCTGTCCCTCCTCCCTGCTGATTATTATCGTTCATTCCTGATGGATTTTCCTGCTATAATCTCCTGTAGAGCAGAGGTCGGTCCGCCGGCCGTGTCCGCGCCGCCCCCGTAACGCTGCGTCTGCTGAGCGCCGGCCGATTGTTCATTCGATTGTTGTGTTGATTCCTCCCTTCCTGGGACGACGGTTCCACCCAGCAGCAGAATGTCAGGAAAAAACCTTTTACACGGATTCTGCAGAGTCTGGAATGTTCTGCGGGTTCCAGGCAAACAAGACGCAGATCAGTGACCGCCGTCCTATATAAAGCGTGCGATGGCGGATCAGTGACGGTGGATGGAAACCTGTGACCGCCATCCTCCCCTATAGACGGCGGAGGTTCGGTGGGCGCACGAGGAGGGACCCAGCGAGATCAACAACAAACGAGTCAAGTTCTTATTCTTTTTATTATTTTCGTTTTGCCAAAGTGCGATATTCCGGCGTGTAGATATCGCGGCACCGTTCTAGCAGCGCGATCCCTGTACGCCAGAATACCGCCGCATAGCCGCTACTTGTAGTACGAGCTTGATGAAAATAATAAAAATAATAAGAATTTGACTCCGGTTTGACGGCGAGCACCTCATTGATAATCCTCCCCTATAGAGGTCGTCACCGTGCAGGCGCCATTTACCGCAGCCTGTGTCCGCGGAGCGGCTGCCGGACGCTGATGGCCGGCGCCACGGCTCCTCTTCTGCCTCCTGTATGTGAATAGATGCCGGGAGATCTGCTGCGTGTGAACAGAACCTAAAAGTTCTTGTGCTGACCACTGGTGTAGATAGAGGAGATGCAGCAGCTGTGCCACTAATCGCTCCCTATAGATCAGGGAATTCATATACCCTGGTACCGCCCGCAGTCACTGAATGGAGAGGAGCTGCTGTCAGGTGTACAGCCGCTCCTGCCTGCTGCTATGGGGTGTGCAGAGGCAGAAGCTGCAGTTGTCACTCATTTATAAAGCGATGATAAGAGGCGCCATAACCCGTGCCGCTACTGATGGATTCGTGCTATACGGACCATTCATCATAAAAATGGGAAAACGAGCGGCTCATCTGATCCTTTGTGATCTGTCCAATCTATTTGATCTGTTTGTGATTCCCTGTTGGAAAATTTCAGTGATTCATGATGAAATTGTTTCACCCATTGTATTTTTTTGGGGTGCAAATCACTAGAGCGGGCGACTGAATGATGTCCTATTTAGATAGCTGTGTATTGAAAGCCGCTCCCTGGTAACCCCTATAGATTATTCTGTGTATTGGAGCGGCCCTGTCCCCTTGGTGTCACCTATAGATGGTGGTGGCTGTTTCTTATTGATGGCTGTGTTGGGACGGCTCTGTCCTTCTGGTGTCCCTTGTAGATAGCTGTTAGGGTGGTTCTGTTCCTTCAATGTCCCCTATAGGTGGCTGTGTTGGGGTTGACTATATCCCCTGCTGTCCACTATAGATAGCTGTGTTTGGGATGGCTGTCTCCTCAGTGTCACCTAGAGATGTGTTGGAGCGGTTCTGTCCCGCGGTGTCCCCTATAGATGGATGTGTCCGAGGCGTCTCTATCCCTGTGGTGTCCCCTATAGATAGATGTGTCAGGGCGGCTCTGTCTCTGCGGTGTCTCCTATAGATGGATGTGTTGGGGTGGCTCTGTCCCCTCGGTGTCCCCTATAGATGGATGTGTTGGGGCGGCTCTGTCCTCTCTGTGTCCCCTATAGATGGATGTGGTGGGGCGGCTCTGTCCTCTCTGTGTCCCCTTTAGATGGATGTGTCAGGGTGTCTCTGTCCCTGCGGTGTCTCCTATAGATGGATGTGTTGGGGTGGCTCTGTCCTCTCTGTGTCCCCTATAGATGGATGTGTTGGAGCGGTTCTGTCCCGCGGTGTTCCCTATAGATGGATGTGGCTGAGGCGTCTCTGTCCCTGTGGTGTCCCCTATAGATGGATGTGTCAGGGCGGCTCTGTCCCTGCGGTGTCTCCTATAGATGGATGTGTTGGAGCGGCTCTGTCCCTTGGTGTCCCCTATAGATGGATGTGTTGTGGGGCGGCTCAGTACCCCCGGGGTGTCTCCTATAGATGGGTGTGTTGGGACGGCTCTGTCCCTTGGTGTCCCCTATAGATGGATGTGTTGTCTGTGTCGCCTATAGATGAATGTGTTGGGCCCGCTCTGTCCCCACAGTGTCCCCTATAGATGGATGTGTTGAGGCGGCGCTGTTCCCTATAGATGGATGTGTTGGGGCAGCTCTGTCCCCTATAGAGGGATGTGTTGGGGTGGCTGTCTGGTGTCCCCTATAGCTGTTACGATGGTTCTGTCCCTTCAATATCCCCTATGGGTGGCTGTGTGGGGGTGACTATATACCCTGATGTCCACTATAGATAGCTGTGTTTGGAATGGCTGTCCCCTCGGCGTCCCCTATAGATGGATGTGTTTTGGGCGGCTATGTCCCCTATAGATGGATGTGTTGGGGCGGCTATGTCCCCTCGGTGTCCCCTATAGATGGATGTGTTGGGGCGGCTCTGTACCCTCGGTGTCCCCTATAGATGGATGTGTTGGGGCGGCAGTGTCCCCTATAGATGGATGTGTTGGGGCAGCTCTGTCCCCTCGGTGTCCCCTATAGATGGATGTGTTGGGGCGGCTCTGTCCCCTCGGTGTCCCCTATAGATGGATGTGTTGGGGCGGCTCTGTCCCCGTGGTGTCCCCTATAGATGGATGTTTGGGGCGGCTCTGTCCCCTCAGTGTCCCCTATAGATGGATTGTTGGGGGGGTGGCTCTGTCCTCTCTGTGTCCCCTATAGATGGATGTGTTGTGGGGTGCCTCTGTCCTCTCTGTGTCCCCTATAGATGGATGTGTTGGGGGTGGCTCTGTCCTCTCTGTGTCCCCTATAGATGGATGTGTTGTGGGGTGGCTCTGTCCTCTCTGTGTCCCCTATAGATGGATGTGTTGGGGAAGGCTCTGTCCTCTCTGTGTCCCCTATAGATGGATGTGTTGGGGGCGGCTCTGTCCCCGCGGTGGGCCGGCTCTTGCTCCCTCCGTCCCTCTCTCCGCCCTCCCCGGTCAGTCTGCTCTCAGTGACCGCTCCATGCTGCTGTCTCCCCGGCTGCCCCTGGCTTGTGAGCCCGCTCCGGGGAGCTCCTCGTCCTCTGCGGCCGCTCCTGCATGATGCTCCCCGGCCCCCGGCTGCTGCTCCGGGCTGTTCTGCTCCTGGGCACCGCCCGCTCTGCTTTAGCTCGTCCGGAGAGTGAATGGTCCACGCCTGGGACGCCCGGACACATGAGCCGGAGTCCGCCTGCAGATAGCCGCCCGCATAGACTGACATGGGGACCAGAACCGGGGACCAGCACCGCAGCCGGGACCCCCGCGCCTCCACAAGACGCCTCTGCAGGGAGGGAAGGGTTAATGACGGAACACCATGGACTCGGATCTTCAGAACTTTCTTTTGCAGATCCCAAAGAGATCCAAGTGAGAGATCCCCCCCGGACCTCAACCGATCCCAACAGAACTGACACCGGACCCCCATCAGTACCCAACAGAACTGACACCGGACCCCCATCAGTACCCAACAGAACTGACACCGGATCCTCATCAGAACCCAACAGAACTGACACCGGATCCTCATCAGAACCCAATAGAACTGACACCGGACCCCCATCAGAACCCAACAGAACTGACACCGGACCCCCATCAGAACCCAATAGAACGGACACCGGACCCTCATCAGTACCCAACAGAACTGACACTAACCCAACATCAGAACCCAACAGAACTGACGCCGGACCCCCATCAGAACCCAACAGATCTGACACCGGACCCCCATCAGAACCCAACAGATCTGACACCGGACCCTCATCAGAACCAAACAGAACTGACCCTAACCCCACATCAGAACCCAACAGAACTGACACCGGGCCCCCATCAGAACCCAACAGATCTGACACCGGACCCTCATCAGAACCAAACAGAGCTGACCCTAACCCCACATCCGAACCCAACAGAACTGACCCTAACCCCACATCAGAACCCAACAGAACTGACCTTAACCCCACATCAGAACCCAACAGAACTGACAGTCCATCATTTAGTACTGATACAGGAAAGATCTGGACGCTTGTAGAACCGGGACAAACAGAACGTCACCTGGGACCTCACATATATTATAGATCAGAACCGGACTGGAAGGGGATGGAGATTACACAGACAAGTTCAGGTGAGTGCTCTCCAAATAATGTACGGCAGAACCTATAAACTAAAGCATACAAAACTATACTGTGCTATACTGTCCTATATATATGTGAGAACCTATACTATATAATACAGCATGACATATATAGGACCTATACTATATAATACAGCATGACATATATAGGACCTATTCTATATAATACAACATGACATATATAGGACCTATACTATATAATACAGCATGACATATATAGGACCTATTCTATATAATACAACATGACATATATAGGACCTATACTATATAATACTGCATGACATATATAGGACCTATACTATACAATACTGCATGACATATATAGGACCTATTCTATATAATACAACATGACATATATAGGACCTATACTATATAATACAGCATGGCATATATAGGACCTATACTATATAATACAACATGACATATATAGGACCTATACTATATAATACAGCATGACATATATAGGACCTATTCTATATAATACAACATGACATATATAGGACCTATACTATATAATACAGCATGACATATATAGGACCTATACTATATAATACAGCATGACATATATAGGACCTATTCTATATAATACAACATGACATATATAGGACCTATACTATATAATACAGCATGACATATATAGGACCTATTCTATATAATACAACATGACATATATAGGACCTATACTATATAATACTGCATGACATATATAGGACCTATACTATACAATACAGCATGACATATATAGGACCTATTCTATATAATACAACATGACATATATAGGACCTATACTATATAATACAGCATGACATATATAGGACCTATTCTATATAATACAACATGACATATATAGGACCTATACTATACAATACAGCATGACATATATAGGACCTATTCTATATAATACAACATGACATATATAGGACCTATACTATATAATACAGCATGGCATATATAGGACCTATACTATACAATACTGCATGACATATAGGACCTATACTATATAATACAGCATGACATATAGGACCTATACTATATAATACAGCATGACATATAGGACCTATACTATATAATACAGCATGACATATAGGACCTATACTATATAATACAGCATGACATATAGGACCCATACTATATAATACAGCATGACATATATAGGACCTATACTATATAATACAGCATGACATATATAGGACCTATACTATATAATACAACATGACATATAGGACCTATACTATATAATACAACATGACATATATAGGACTTATGCTATATAATACAACATGACATATAGGACCTATACTATATAATACAGCATGACATATATAGGACCTATGCTATATAATACAACATGACATATAGGACCTATACTATATAATACAGCATGACATATATAGGACCTATGCTATATAATACAACATGACATATAGGACCTATACTATATAATACAGCATGGCATATATATAGGACCTATACTATATAATACAGCATGACATATATATAGGACCTATACTATATTGCATGACATATATAGGACATATGCTATATAATACAATATATAATACAATCCTTCACATCATCATTGACCGAGATCTGTTCAAATAAATCCTTTCTATTGCCACTGCGGTGAGTGCCTCGTATATTTCTCCTGTTCATCATGACATATATAGGACCTGTACTGTACAATACAGCATGACATATATAGGACCTATACTATACAATACAGCATGACATATATATAGGACCTATACTGTATAATACTGCATGACATATATAGGACCTATACTATACAACACTGTATGACATATATAGTACCTATACTATACAATACTGCATGACATGTATAGGACCTATACTGTATAATACAGCATGACATATATAGTATCTATACTATATAATGCAACATGACATATAGGACCTATACTATATAATACAGCATGACATATAGGACCTATGCTATATAATACAACATGACATATAGGACCTATACTATATAATACAACATGACATATATAGGACCTATGCTATATAATACAACATGACATATAGGACCTATACTATATAATACAGCATGACATATATAGGACCTATGCTATATAATACAACATGACATATAGGACCTATACTATATAATACAGCATGGCATATATAGGACCTATACTATATAATACAACATGACATATAGGACCTATACTATATAATACAGCATGGCATATATAGGACCTATACTATATAATACAACATGACATATAGGACCTATACTATATAATACAGCATGACATATATATAGGACCTATACTATATTGCATGACATATATAGGACATATGCTATATAATACAATATATAATACAATCGTTCACATCATCATTGACCGAGATCTGTTCAAATAAATCCTTTCTATTGCCACTGCGGTGAGTGCCTCGTATATTTCTCCTGTTCATCATGACATATATAGGACTTATACTATATTGCATGACATATATAGGACCTGTACTGTACAATACAGCATGACATATATAGGACCTATACTGTATAATACAGCATGACATATATAGGACCTATACTATACAATACAGCATGACATATATATAGGACCTATACTGTATAATACAGCATGACATATATAGGACCTATACTATACAATACTGCATGACATATATAGGACCTATACTATACAATACTGCATGACATATAGGACCTATACTATACAATACAGTATGACATATATAGGACCTATACTATACAATACTGCATGACATATATAGGACCTATACTATATAATACAGCATGACATATATAGGACCTGTACTGTATAATACAGCATGACATATATAGTACCTATACTATATAATACAACATGACATATATAGGACCTATACTATACAATACTGCATGACATATATAGGACCTATACTGTATAATACAGAATGACATATATAGGACCTGTACTGTATAATACAGCATGACATATATAGTACCTATACTATATAATGCAACATGACATATATAGGACCTGTACTGTACAATACTGCATGACATATATAGGACCTGTACTGTACAATACAGCATGACATATATAGGACCTATACTGTATAATACAGCATGACATATATAGGACCTATACTATACAATACAGCATGACATATATATAGGACCTATACTATACAATACTGCATGACATATATAGGACCTATACCATACAATACTGCATGACATATATATAGGACCTATACTATACAATACAGCATGACATATATATAGGACCTATACTATACAATACAGCATGACATATATATAGGACCTATACTATACAATACTGCATGACATATATAGGACCTATACTATACAATACTGCATGACATATATAGGACCTATACTATACAATACTGCATGACATATATAGGACCTGTACTGTATAATACAGCATGACATATATAGGACCTATGCTATACAATACAGCATGACATATATATAGGACCTATACTATACAATACTGCATGACATATATAGGACCTATACTATACAATACAGCATGACATATATATAGGACCTATACTATACAATACTGCATGACATATATAGGACCTATACTATATAATACAACATGGCATATATAGGACCTATACTATACAATACTGCATGACATATATAGGACCTATACTATATAATACAGAATGACATATATAGGACCTGTACTGTATAATACAGCATGACATATAGTACCTATACTATATAATACAGCATGGCATATATAGGACCTATACTATATAATACAACATGACATATAGGACCTATACTATACAATACTGCATGACATATATAGGACCTATACTGTATAATACAGAATGACATATATAGGACCTGTACTATACAATACTGCATGACATATATAGGACCTGTACTGTATAATACAGCATGACATATATAGGACCTGTACTGTATAATACAGCATGACATATATAGTACCTATACTATATAATGCAACATGACATATATAGGACCTGTACTATACAATACTGCATGACATATATAGGACCTGTACTGTACAATACAGCATGACATATATAGGACCTATACTGTATAATACAGCATGACATATATAGGACCTATACTATACAATACAGCATGACATATATAGGACCTATACTATACAATACAGCATGACATATATATAGGACCTATACTATACAATACTGCATGACATATATAGGACCTATACCATACAATACTGCATGACATATATATAGGACCTATACTATACAATACAGCATGACATATATATAGGACCTATACTATACAATACAGCATGACATATATATAGGACCTATACTATACAATACAGCATTACATATATAGGACCTATACTATACAATTCTGCATGACATATATAGGACCTATACTATACAATACTGCATGACATATATAGGACCTATGCTATATATTACTGTTTCTTTATACTATATTGCACTGTCCTACCGGACACAATTCTAGATGTCAGGGATGAGCTCCTTCTCCTCACTGACCGGCAATAATCCTCAATAGAAAGTATATACCGTGCTATAGAATATCTGCCATCAACCATGACCCCAGGAATTCACAACCTAATCTCCGTCTCACACACAATGTATCACTCCCATCATCCGTCCCCCGGAGCTCACAATCTAATCTACGTCTCACGTACAATGTATCACTCCCATCATCCCTGACCCCAGGAGCTCACAATCTAATCTACCTATCTCACGCACAAAGTATCACTCCCATCATCCGTCCCCAGGAGCTCACAATCTAATCTCCCTATCTCACACACAATGTATCACTCCCATCATCCGTCCCCAGGAGCTCACAATCTAATCTCCCTATCTCACACACAATGTATCACTCCCATCATCCGTCCCCAGGAGCTCACAATCTAATCTCCCTATCTCACGCACAAAGTATCACTCCCATCATCCGTCCCCAGGAGCTCACAATCTAATCTCCCTATCTCACACACAATGTATCACTCCCATCATCCGTCCCCAGGAGCTCACAATCTAATCTACCTATCTCACACACAATGTATCACTCCCATCATCCCTGACCCCAGGAGCTCACAATCTAATCTCCATCTCACACACAAACACTTGGTTTAGTTGAGACCCTTTTACACGGGGCGATTATCGGGCAGATCATTAGATCACAGAGCGCTCGTTGCCGGTAATTTCTCTGTGTAAACAGATCAGCGATCACCAGATCAACGAGGAAACGCTCAATCACCTGCCGGTCGTATCGTATTAATAAAGTGAAATATTCTGGTTGTCGGCGGCGCATCTTGGTGTGTGAACAGGAGCCGCGCCGCCGACATGATGATAATGTATGGGGACGAGGGATCTGAGTAACGAGCGCTGATCCCCATCCACAGCTCCGCGTGACAGGAGCAAACCAGCGCCGATCAATGATCAATGATGTCTAATGGGCCTTTATTCTCTTAGTATTTCAGCTGTGGGGGAACCTGTGAGAACAAGTGATAAACACGGAGACTGCGGGCAGTTGTGGCCCCGGTCAGATCTGTACTCAGGGCCCCGGTTCTATATAAACTCTCGGTCCTCTCATATTTTTATAATTCTAATAATTTATAGAGGATAAAGCACCAGGAACAGCGAGGCCGACAGGATGCGGAGTAACAATAGTCAGGAAGCATTGTGGGGGCGTGGCTACAGGATGAGGTGACATCACACGTCTATGAGGTCATGCATGTGGCCAGTATGGCTCCTCTGGGCCGATGGGCAATGTGACTGTCTGTGGTCATTGAAGGGTAAAGGGCCTGATCTTGTCTAGACTGAGACTTTCCGTGTTCAGATGAAGCTTGGTGTTTGGGGAGCAGCAGATTACAACTTTAACAGGCTGCCATAAACAGTGCCCATATTCTGCTGACAGAGCCTGTCCCTGTGTATGACTGATGACGTCACTGCTCCCTGTGTATGACTGATGATATCACTGCTCCGCACATCAGTCTGCGCAGTACTACCTCACCTGCCTGCGTCTGCGCAGTACTACCTCACCTGCCCGTGTCTGCGCAGTACTACCTTACCTGTCCCGCGTCTGCGCAGTACTACCTTACCTGTCCCGCGTCTGCGCAGTACTACCTCACCTGTCCGCGTCTGCGCAGTACTACCTCACCTGTCCCGCGTCTGCGCAGTACTACCTCACCTGTCCCGCGTCTGCGCAGTACTACCTCACCTGTCCCGCGTCTGCGCAGTACTACCTCGCCTGTCCCGCGTCTGCGCAGTACTACCTCACCTGCCCGCGTCTGCGCAGTACTACCTCGCCTGTCCCGCGTCTGCGCAGTACTACCTCACCTGTCCCGCGTCTGCGCAGTACTACCTCGCCTGTCCCGCGTCTGCGCAGTACTACCTCACCTGTCCCGCGTCTGCGCAGTACTACCTCACCTGTCCTGCGTCTGCGCAGTACTACCTCACCTGTCCCGCGTCTGCGCAGTACTACCTCACCTGTCCCGCGTCTGCGCAGTACTACCTCACCTGTCCCGCGTCTGCGCAGTACTACCTCACCTGTCCTGCGTCTGCGCAGTACTACCTCACCTGTCCCGCGTCTGCGCAGTACTACCTCACCTGTCCCGCGTCTGCGCAGTACTACCTCACCTGTCCTGCGTCTGCGCAGTACTGCCTCACCTGTCCTGTCAAGAATTTGTCTGGTGCCCACCTTGGGGTATTGAGCAGGATGCGGCGGGCACATGCAGAATAATGTACAATAACAAGAATTACCTGTGTCCCCGGGGCCCCTGTTTCCTGCCCCTCCCTCTCTATTTATATATGATGGCGCCGGAGCTGGAGTATACGGGACAGAAGAGTCGATGAGCGACTTCCTGATGTATAAACATTATAACGACACGAGGATGAGGGGGCAACCAGGCTAAAAGGGGGGGGTCACGATCCGTCTCAGACCGGCTATGGGCAGCGTCTCACTCCAACATGGCGGCCGTTTCCCGCTCACGCAGACTGCAGATCATCAGATGAATCTGTGTTTCCAGTCACGTGATCACGGCCGCTCCGAATATTCTGCGTCGCGTGCTAGAAAATACGGAACTTCCGCAAATGACGATTTAAACATTTCTTTGAAAGATTCCGCATGTGTAGAAAACCACGGAGCGTGAAATGTGCGCTGCCGGCGTGTACGGCGCCGTGGGCGGGATGTTCTCCTGCTCGGCTTCCATAATAAGTTCTGTCAGATGTGGCGCAGCAGCTGACACTTGGATTTGCCGCTGTCGGCTCCGGTTACATATAAGGCGGCCATGTTGCTCCTGGTTACGGATCGCCGTCACTGTCACTCTCGCCCCAGTGTTTCATAATCCGGCTCCACCTGTCCTGGACGCTGAGCCCCTGGCAGACGTCTGCGCTCTTACCCCCGGCCGCCCACGGATGCCGCTTAATCCTCTTACATGACCCGGCATTAACTCCTTCAGCGCCACCACCTGGATTAAACGCCACTGATAACTGCGTTCTGCACCTGTCACAGCAGCGTCGGGGGTGGGCGACGGGTGACATTAACCAGCCCTGACTCGTGTGTACGTGGGAGGAAGCGCCAAACCTGCTGCTCAGTCACCGACCGCCATAATCCAGACACAACATGAGGACGAAAATAGAAGCTGTATATGCAACCGAGAAAAGAGCGACTGTGGCCCCCGGAGCGGGCAAGAGAAGTTGTACTGTGCAGTGTATATATATATACACACAGAATAATACAGATACTGAGAATTGCCCCCCGTCCCTCCCGCTGGTCTGTGCGCCGCTCGTCCCTCCCGCTGGTCTGTGCGCCGCTCGTCCCTCCCGCTGGTCTGTGCGCCGCTCGTCCCGCCCGCTGGTCTGTGCGTCGCTCGTCCCTCCCGCTGATCTGTGCGCCGCTCGTCCCTCCCGCTGGTCTGTGCGCCGCTCGTCCCTCCCGCTGATCTGTGCGCCGCTCGTCCCTCCCGCTGGTCTGTGCGCCGCTCGTCCCTCCCGCTGGTCTGTGCGCCGCTCGTCCCGCCCGCTGATCTGTGCGCCGCTCGTCCCTCCCGCTGGTCTGTGCGCCGCTCGTCCCTCCCGCTGGTCTGTGCGCCGCTCGTCCCTCCCGCTGGTCTGTGCGCCGCTCGTCCCTCCCGCTGGTCTGTGCGCCGCTCGTCCCTCCCGCTGGTCTGTGCGCCGCTCGTCCCTCCCGCTGGTCTGTGCGCCGCTCGTCCCTCCCGCTGATCTGTGGGCCACTCGTCCCTCCCGCTGGTCTGTACGCCGCTCGTCCCTCCCGCTGGTCTGTACGCCGCTCGTCCCTCCCGCTGGTCTGTGCGCCGCTCGTCCCTCCCGCTGGTCTGTACGCCGCTCGTCCCTCCCGCTGGTCTGTGCGCCGCTCGTCCCTCCCGCTGATCTGTGCGCCGCTCGTCCCTCCCGCTGGTCTGTGCGCCGCTTGTCCCTCTCGCCTGGAGCCGTGTGTCCGGTTAATGCCCGCGATGTAACGGGTGCGATTTCGCCGTCTCTTTGCGCCACGTTGCCAGTACAGGTTGGTATGGAAAGTGCGATATCTTTATGGGCACAGATCAGGCGGCACCTGTCGTGTCCGGCGCGGTCGGGGGAGGGGTCATTATGTCTTGTGTGAGAATCCTGAGGATATCGATGTCCCGTTACCATCCAGGACAAAGCAGCCATTGTGCGGCCGAGCTGGGAAAGTCAGGTCCATGTCTTGTACGTGAGGCGATCGTCCCTGCGTATAACAATGGCGCCTCTCAGGGATCCATGACGCCGCGACCAGCCAAAAAGACGCTTTATGTAACGGAATCGCTGCTTCTCCATTGTCTGTGCGCAGCGCATTGTCCGGACCGACCCATTTACTGACCTGGCGGGGGGCAAAAAAATGGTCACACGGGTCTAAAGTCTCATCACACAGATACAATGTTACACAGCTTAGATACACAGGTACAATGTTACGCAGCTTAGATACACGGGTACAATGTTATGCAGCTTAGATACACGGGTACAATGTTACGCAGCTTAGATACACGGGTACAATGTTATGCAGCTTAGATACACGGGTACAATGTTACGCAGCTTAGATACACGGGTACAATGTTACGCAGCTTAGATACACGGGTACAACGTTACGCAGCTTAGATACACGGGTACAACGTTACGCAGCTTAGATACACGGGTACAACGTTACGCAGCTTAGATACACGGATACAATGTTACGCAGCTTAGATACACGGATACAATGTTACGCAGCTTAGATACACGGATACAACGTTACGCAGCTTAGATACACGGGTACAACGTTACGCAGCTTAGATACACGGGTACAACGTTACGCAGCTTAGATACACGGGTACAACGTTACACAGCTTAGATACACGGGTACAACGTTACACAGCTTAGATACACGGATACAATGTTACACAGATTACAATATTACATTATTTGGATACAGGGCTACATCACATTATATCACATTGAGCCGCTGCTACGTCTCTGCTGGATACATATAATATTACATGACACCACCGATCTTCTCCCCTCGCTCAGTCACCGCGGCCTCGTCTAATGATAGAAGGAAAACTCCAATTTACTGACTCATTACTGGGAAAACATCCCATCCCCCGTCTCCAAACTGAATCTGAGCGGCTTCTGTGATCCCAAAGTGTCATCTTGTTATGACCCCCAACATCATCATCATCATCATCATCATAAATCAATCATCATCAATTATCATCAATCATCGTCATCAATCATCATCAGTCATCATCAATATCATCAATCATCATCAATCATCATCAATCATCGTCATCAATCATCAATCATCATCATCAATCATCATCAATCATCATCAGTCTACAAGTAATGTGATGTCAATGATAGTTACTATTTTGATACGATTGCATTTATTTGCTTTATATTCTGTAGGAGTTTCGTCATCAGGACAGTCATGTAATGTGGGTTTGAACACGGGCCAATGTTTGTCTAATAATTACTGTGATTGTATTGTTGTTATTTTACAAAACTGTTCAATAAAAAAAACTATTGAATCATCATCAATCATCATCATCATCATCATCAATCATCGTCATCATTATCATCATCAATCATTATCATCAATCATCATCAATCATCGTCATCATCATCATTATCATCATCAATCATTATCATCAATCATCATCAATCATCATCATCATCATCAATCATCGTCATCATTATCATCAATCATCATCAATCATCATCATCATCAATCATCGTCATCATCATCATCAATCATCGTCATCATTATCATCATCAATCATTATCATCAATCATCATCAATCATCGTCATCATCAATCATCGTCATCATTATCATCAATCATCATCAATCATCGTCATCATCAATCATCGTCATCATTATCATCAATCATCATCAATCATCATCATCATCAATCATCGTCATCATTATCATCAATCATCATCAATCATCAATCATCATCAATCATCGTCAATCATCAATCATCATCATCAATCATCGTCAGCGAATCATCAATCATCATCAATCATCATCATCAATCATCGTCATCATTATCATCAATCATCATCAATCATCATCATCATCATCAATCATCATCAATCATCGTCATCATCAATCATCATCATCAATCATCGTCAGCGAATCATCAATCATCGTCATCATTATCATCATCAATCATCATCATCATCAATCATCGTCATCATCATCAACATCAATCATCAACATTATCATCAATCATTATCAATCATCATCATCATTATCATCAATCATCATCATCAACATCAATCATCATCATCAACATCAATCATCATCATCAACATCAATCATCATCATCATTATCATCAATCATCGTCATTATCATTATCATCATCAATCATTATCATCAATCATCATCATTATCATCAATCATCATCATCAACATCAATCATCATCGGTCATCGTCATTATCATCAATCATCGTCATCAATCATCATCATTATCATCAACATTATCATCAATCGTCATCATTATCAATCATTATCATCATTATCATCAATCATCGTCATCATATTCATCATTATCAATCATCGTCATCATGATGCGCAAATCGTGAGAAGTCAGGAACCCTCCAGTCATCAGTGAACGCTCGTCCTTCAGTCTCCACATCTTTGCTCCTCCCATAGCGTGTTTCAGCCCCTCCCCCAGGACAACTCCTGGCTGTTATCTCTATGACACATATTTTCCCACAGAAGTAAATAGGTGTCAGCCACTTGGTAATTACCGATCCTACATGGGAGTCAGTTGTCAGGTGCACAATGTCATGTGACTACTAAACTCCGCCCAGAGTGGAAATATTTACATAAATGATTTATATTCTGCACTTTTCAAGCCAATCAGTGGTTTCCTGAGGGTGAGAGGGCGGGTCTTCAGTAATATGCGATTACCAGGCGATCACTTTAAAGGGCCGGTGTCCAGTTTTCTGTATTATTGGTTGAGATTTATTAGGACCGGCGTTTCATCCACTATTAATATTACAATTCACTGGCGTAAGATGCGACACATTTATTAAAAGGTGAACGCCATTTTTTAGTTATTTTTCGGTACATCACAATTGTGATGTAATGACCGCGGCCGCTCACCATCCAATCCCCCCGCATCTGACATAAAAAATGTCTACCCGCCTCGCCGCGCCCCTTCTCTCCGGGTCCCCTCCGCATTATGCTGAAGATCGGAGCGGTGAGCGCAGTAAACTGTTTTTTTTTAACATTTTTTTATTGTCGTACGGGTCGGGGAAGAGGCGGCGGCGACCTCTGGGGGCAGGTTCGGGGCTGCTGTAAATGATAAGATCTTTGTTAGGCTGCAGTGGCCCCACCTCTTTTGTTAAGCCACGCCCATTTACCCAAAAGTGGCGAGGGCGGCTTAAAATGCAAAAGTCACAATGTTCAATCCAAATATCCACTCTTGGGCCCTTTGCGGCTTTTCTACTCCAGAAATTCCCCCATTGTGTTTCATTTCTTCATCATTTTTCAAGATCTCTGCTTACTGTCAGTTTAACTGATTATGACGATTCACATGTTTAACAATCCTGCTCCCCCGTCAGTCTGCAGTTGCAGTGTTCTTCAGTTTTATCCTGCAGCATTACACCCTCGCTGCCAGGAGGGGGCGCTGTGATGTGCCATCTGACAGATGATGGGGACTTGGAGCTGTTATCAGGCTGAGCTGTAAGTGCAGAGACAGGAGATTTGCTCTGGTATTTCCTGGTAACACCCAGTATGTGCGGAATCCAGTGTATTAATAGAGGGCGACAGCCCGGCCGAGGATTAACCCCTCAATGCCCCCAGCTTCATACCCACTGCCCCATCCGACTGCACATTGTACCGTCCCATTATTATAGAGACCCCCGTCCTAATATCAGAATTACTGCAGAAAGGAGAATCAATCATCAGACCATGAAAATGTATCACTCCCATCATCCCTGACCCCAGGAGCTAACATTCTAATCTCACATACAATGTATCACTCCCATCATCCCCGACCCAGGAGCTCACATTCTAATCTCACATACAATGTATCACTCCCATCATCCCTGACCCCAGGAGCTAACATTCTAATCTCACATACAATGTATCACTCCCATCATCCCCGACCCCAGGAGCTAACATTCTAATCTCACATACAATGTATCACTCCCATCATCCCCGACCCCAGGAGCTAACATTCTAATCTCACATACAATGTATCACTCCCATCATCCCTGACCCCAGGAGCTCACAATCTAATCTCACATACAATGTATCACTCCCATCATCCCCGACACCAGGAGCTCACATTCTAATCTCACATACAATGTATCACTCCCATCATCCCCGACCCCAGGAGCTCACATTCTAATCTCACATACAATGTATCACTCCCATCATCCCTGACCCAGGAGCTCACAATCTAATCTCACATACAATGTATCACTCCCATCATCCCTGACCCCAGGAGCTAACATTCTAATCTCACATACAATGTATCACTCCCATCATCCCCGACCCCAGGAGCTCACAATCTAATCTCCCAATCTCACACACAATGTATCACTCCCATCATCCCCGACCCCAGGAGCTCACAATCTAATCTCCCAATCTCACACACAATGTATCACTCCCATCATCCCTGACCCCAGGAGCTCACAATCTAATCTCACATACAATGCATCACTCCCATCATCCCCGACCCCAGGAGCTAACATTCTAATCTCACATACAATGTATCACTCCCATCATCCCCGACCCCAGGAGCTCACAATCTAATCTCACATACAATGTATCACTCCCATCATCCCCGACCCCAGGAGCTCACAATCTAATCTCACATACAATGTATCACTCCCATCATCCCTGACCCCAGGAGCTCATAATCTAATCTCACACACAATGTATCACTCCCATTATCCCCGACCCCAGGAGCTCACAATCTAATCTCACATACAATGTATCACTCCCATCATCCCCGACCCCAGGAGCTAACATTCTAATCTCACATACAATGTATCACTCCCATCATCCCCGACCCCAGGAGCTCACAATCTAATCTCACATACAATGTATCACTCCCATCATCCCTGACCCAGGAGCTCACATTCTAATCTCACATACAATGTATCACTCCCATCATCCCTGACCCAGGAGCTCACAATCTAATCTCACATACAATGTATCACTCCCATCATCCCTGACCCCAGGAGCTCACAATCTAATCTCACATACAATGTATCACTCCCATCATCCCTGACCCAGGAGCTCACAATCTAATCTCACACACAATGTATCACTCCCATCATCCCCGACCCCAGGAGCTCACAATCTAATCTCACATACAATGTATCACTCCCATCATCCCTGACCCAGGAGCTCACAATCTAATCTCACATACAATGTATCACTCCCATCATCCCCGACCCCAGGAGCTAACATTCTAATCTCACATACAATGTATCACTCCCATCATCCCTGACCCAGGAGCTCACAATCTAATCTCACATACAATGTATCACTCCCATCATCCCTTACCCAGGAGCTCACAATCTAATCTCACATGCAATGTATCACTCCCATCATCCCCGACCCCAGGAGCTCACATTCTAATCTCACATACAATGTATCACTCCCATCATCCCTGACCCAGGAGCTCACAATCTAATCTCACATACAATGTATCACTCCCATCATCCCTGACCCAGGAGCTCACAATCTAATCTCACAATGTATCACTCCCATCATCCCCGACCCCAGGAGCTAACATTCTAATCTCACATACAATGTATCACTCCCATCATCCCTGACCCAGGAGCTCACAATCTAATCTCACATACAATGTATCACTCCCATCATCCCCGACCCCAGGAGCTAACATTCTAATCTCACATACAATGTATCACTCCCATCATCCCTGACCCAGGAGCTCACAATCTAATCTCACATACAATGTATCACTCCCATCATCCCTGACCCAGGAGCTCACAATCTAATCTCACATGCAATGTATCACTCCCATCATCCCCGACCCCAGGAGCTCACATTCTAATCTCACATACAATGTATCACTCCCATCATCCCTGACCCAGGAGCTCACAATCTAATCTCACATACAATGTATCACTCCCATCATCCCTGACCCCAGGAGCTCACATTCTAATCTCACATACAATGTATCACTCCCATCATCCCCGACCCCAGGAGCTAACATTCTAATCTCACATACAATGTATCACTCCCATCATCCCTGACCCAGGAGCTCACAATCTAATCTCACATACAATGTATCACTCCCATCATCCCCGACCCCAGGAGCTAACATTCTAATCTCACATACAATGTATCACTCCCATCATCCCCGACCCCAGGAGCTCACAATCTAATCTCACATACAATGTATCACTCCCATCATCCCTGACCCAGGAGCTCACATTCTAATCTCACATACAATGTATCACTCCCATAATCCCCGACCCCAGGAGCTCACATTCTAATCTCACATACAATGTATCACTCCCATCATCCCTGACCCAGGAGCTCACAATCTAATCTCACATACAATGTATCACTCCCATCATCCCTGACCCCAGGAGCTCACATTCTAATCTCACATACAATGTATCACTCCCATCATCCCCGACCCCAGGAGCTAACATTCTAATCTCACATACAATGTATCACTCCCATCATCCCTGACCCAGGAGCTCACAATCTAATCTCACATACAATGTATCACTCCCATCATCCCCGACCCCAGGAGCTAACATTCTAATCTCACATACAATGTATCACTCCCATCATCCCTGACCCAGGAGCTAACATTCTAATCTCACACACAATGTATCACTCCCATCATCCCTGACCCAGGAGCTCACAATCTAATCTCACATACAATGTATCACTCCCATCATCCCTGACCCAGGAGCTCACAATCTAATCTCACATGCAATGTATCACTCCCATCATCCCCGACCCCAGGAGCTCACATTCTAATCTCACATACAATGTATCACTCCCATCATCCCCGACCCCAGGAGCTAACATTCTAATCTCACATACAATGTATCACTCCCATCATCCCCGACCCCAGAAGCTCACAATCTAATCTCACATACAATGTATCACTCCCATCATCCCTGACCCAGGAGCTAACATTCTAATCTCACATACAATGTATCACTCCCATCATCCCCGACCCCAGGAGCTCACAATCTAATCTCACATACAATGTATCACTCCCATCATCTCTGACCCAGAAGCTCACAATCTAATCTCACATACAATGTATCACTCCCATCATCTCTGACCCAGAAGCTCACAATCTAATCTCACATACAATGTATCACTCCCATCATCCCTGACCCAGGAGCTAACATTCTAATCTCACATACAATGTATCACTCCCATCATCCCTGACCCAGGAGCTCACAATCTAATCTCAGTGCAGGGTGGAAAGTAGAAGACAGGAGTCAAAAGTCAGGAAGAAACTAAATATCTGCCCCTCAAGTGACAGCACCAAAAATAAATAAATGAGTCCATGGATCGTTATTCGCCGGCGCCCGTCCTGGTTTCCTATTTCTGGTGCTGCCGGTTCTGTTTGGTGCGACTTATGATCCGGTTTCTGTTTCCTCCCCCTGATATCGGTGCCACCGGGCATGGGGGGCCGTGAACCCCCACAGGCTCTGGATCCTCCTAATGGCCTATGGATCTACATCTTTGCATTGTCAGGGAGCGCACGACCTCGTCTCAGGCGTAATGGGGGCGTTTTATGCCTGAAAAAACGGCTCCAATACGTCGCAAACATCTGCCTATTGCATGTAATGTGTCTTACGATGTTCTGTGCAGACGAGCGGTCAAAAGACGGCGCGCAAAATTACAGCCTCGTCAAAAGAAGTGCGGGGCGCTTCTATGCGTTACGCGCGGGGCGCTTCTATGCGTTACGCGCGGGGCGCTTCTATGCGTTACGCGCGGGGCGCTTCTATGCGTTACGCGCGGGGCGCTTCTATGCGTTACGCGCGGGGCGCTTCTATGCGTTACGCGCGGGGCGCTTCTATGCGTTACGCGCGGGGCGCTTCTATGCGTTACGCGCGGGGCGCTTCTATGCGTTACGCGCGGGGCGCTTCTATGCGTTACGCGCGGGGCGCTTCTATGCGTTACGCGCGGGGCGCTTCTATGCGTTACGCGCGGGGCGCTTCTATGCGTTACGCGCGGGACGCTTCTATGCGTTACGCGCGGGACGCTTCTATGCGTTACGCGCGGGACGCTTCTATGCGTTACGCGCGGGACGCTTCTATGCGTTACGCGCGGGACGCTTGTATGCGTTACGCGCGGGACGCTTGTATACGTTATATGCGGGACGCTTGTATACGGTATATGCGGGACGCTTGTATACGTTATATGCGGGACGCTTTGATACGTTATATGCGGGACGCTTGTATACGTTATATGCGGGACGCTTGTATACGTTATATGCGGGACGCTTGTATACGTTATATGCGGGACGCTTGTATACGTTATATGCGGGACGCTTGTATACGTTATATGCGGGACGCTTGTATACGTGATATGCGGGACGCTTGTATACGTTATATGCGGGACGCTTGTATACGTTATATGCGGGACGCTTGTATACGTTATATGCGGGACGCTTATATACGTTATATGCGGGACGCTTCTATACGTTATATGCGGGACGCTTCTATACGTTATATGCGGGACGCTTCTATACGTTATATGCGGGACGCTTATATACGTTATATGCGGGACGCTTATATACGTTATATGCGGGACGCTTATATACGTTATATGCGGGACACTTATATACGTTATATGCGGGACACTTATATACATTATATGCGGGACACTTATATACATTATATGCGGGACACTTATATACATTATATGCGGGACACTTATATACATTATATGCGGGACACTTATATACATTATATGCGGGACACTTATATACATTATATGCGGGACGCTTGTATACGTTATATGCGGGACGCTTGTATACGGTATATGCGGGACGCTTGTATACGTTATATGCGGGACGCTTTGATACGTTATATGCGGGACGCTTGTATACGTTATATGCGGGACGCTTGTATACGTTATATGCGGGACGCTTGTATACGTTATATGCGGGACGCTTGTATACGTTATATGCGGGACGCTTGTATACGTTATATGCGGGACGCTTGTATACGTGATATGCGGGACGCTTGTATACGTTATATGCGGGACGCTTGTATACGTTATATGCGGGACGCTTGTATACGTTATATGCGGGACGCTTATATACGTTATATGCGGGACGCTTCTATACGTTATATGCGGGACGCTTCTATACGTTATATGCGGGACGCTTCTATACGTTATATGCGGGACGCTTATATACGTTATATGCGGGACGCTTATATACGTTATATGCGGGACACTTATATACGTTATATGCGGGACACTTATATACGTTATATGCGGGACACTTATATACATTATATGCGGGACACTTATATACATTATATGCGGGACACTTATATACATTATATGCGGGACACTTATATACATTATATGCGGGACACTTATATACATTATATGCGGGACACTTATATACATTATATGCGGGACACTTATATACATTACATGCGGGACACTTATATACATTACATGCGGGACACTTATATACATTATATGCGGGACACTTATATACATTATATGCGGGACACTTATATACATTATATGCGGGACACTTATATACATTACATGCGGGACACTTATATACATTATATGCGGGACACTTATATACATTATATGCGGGACACTTATATACATTATATGCGGGACACTTATATACATTACATGCGGGACACTTATATACATTATATGCGGGACACTTATATACATTATATGCGGGACACTTATATACATTATATGCGGGACACTTATATACATTATATGCGGGACACTTATATACATTATATGCGGGACACTTATATACATTATATGCGGGACACTTATATACATTATATGCGGGACACTTATATACATTACATGCGGGACACTTATATACATTATATGCGGGACACTTATATACATTATATGCGGGACACTTATATACATTATATGCGGGACACTTATATACATTATATGCGGGACACTTATATACATTATATGCGGGACACTTATATACATTACATGCGGGACACTTATATACATTACATGCGGGACACTTCTATACATTATATGCGGGACACTTATATACATTATATGCCGGACACTTATATACATTATATGCGGGACACTTATATACATTATATGCGGGACACTTATATACATTACATGCGGGACACTTATATACATTACATGCGGGACACTTATATACATTACATGCGGGACACTTATATACATTATATGCGGGACACTTATATACATTATATGCGGGACACATATATACATTATATGCGGGACACTTATATACATTATATGCGGGACACTTATATACATTACATGCGGGACACTTATATACATTACATGCGGGACACTTATATACATTATATGCGGGACACTTATATACATTATATGCGGGACACTTATATACATTATATGCAGGACACTTATATACATTATATGCAGGACACTTATATACATTATATGCGGGACACTTATATACATTATATGCGGGACACTTATATACATTATATGCGGGACACTTATATACATTATATGCGGGACACTTATATACATTACATGCGGGACACTTATATACATTATATGCGGGACACTTATATACATTATATGCGGGACACTTTTGGGACGTTTTTGGAGCCGTTTTCTCATTGACTCCATTGAAAACAGCTCCAAAACGGCCGTCTAAAACGCTGTGAAAAACGCGAGTTGCTCAAACTGAATATCAGGAGCTGTTTCCCTTGAAGCTCCGTATTATCAGACATATTTTGTTAATCGTGTGAACACGGCCTTACTCTGTCTATGTGTCGGTCTTCACTGTTCTTTTGGCATTCTGTTCATGACTTGGTGCCGGAGGCAGGATCCCCTTCATCTCTATCACACAATTACATCTCGGTTTCTATTTTCTTCTTGCAGTTCCCGGAGTCACCGAGAAATCAGCGACACAGAGACACCTGAACAAGAGGACGCCGCACATGGACACGACGCACATCTCCACCCCCCGAGGAGGCGACAGGACCCTCTTATCCGTCACCAGCAACTTCTCCGACATAACGGAGATTCCCAACACCTATCCAACAAACACCGGGGGCCAAAAATCCGGCAACACCGCGAATATCACCCAGCACTCACTGACCACAGCGGCGGATAATAGGAACTCCACCGAGGATGATGAGGGCAGGAATACGTCCTCCCAGTCTGGAGCATCAGTGCCCGGGACCTACCCGCTCCAGACCCCGTCATATGTGGTGACCACGTACCCGTCCCCCACCTCTCACATGTCCAATTCTACGTTCCCATTCACCAGTGTCCCCGTTACTGTGCCCAACACAACCAGCGACCCGAAGACTACGGGCATCCCCTCTAACAATTCATCCATGGATCTGTCGCCCTCTGACGCCTCATTGCCCGGTGTGGAGTCCTCATCTTCTGGGCGGTCGTTGGCTGCCACCACTAGTGCGACATCTTCATCACCTCCCCGAGACGTAACACCGCAGTCCCACCAGACGCCGTCAGCGCTCTCCTCATCGCCCCCCGTCTCTTCCACATTAGTCTCCGCAGCCCGCTCCTCAGTTTCACCGTCACCAAAGACTGATACCCCCGAGATTTCTCCCCCCGCGGGAGCCCCGTCCTCCACCCCGGGGTCACCGTCCTCATCGCTGCCCCTCATTACAGAATCAACTCCAGGAGAGAAGAACGAGACGTTTCCCTCTACATCACCGCCTGCCGAGACCGCCAACAACACGTCACCAGCCGTCACTCCCGAGACCGTCCTTGTGACCACTGAGAGGAGATCGTATGATGAGACAACAACAATCCCAGAAGTAACATCCAAACCAACAGAGGAAACGCAAACAGCGACAACGTGGCGGTCCACGGAGGGAACGCGTCTCATCGGAGCCTCAACCCAGAGCGCAGATCATGTTCCTTCTACAACATCCACCAACATCCCGCTGACTCCATCACCGCATTACACCACGCCGGAGAAGCCGCATCATAGGACAACGGGACCTGGAAGCTCAACACCGACCACTGGTGACCCCAACATGAAGGTCGCGCCCGAGGGAACCCCCCGAATGGACCTCAACACAGAGACTCCAAGGCCGGACACCGCAGGCAGCACCACAGGCAAGAAGATCCTTCCTCCCCCTCCGAGCACCGCACCGCCTGTGAGCTCCGCGGCCGCCACCAGTCCCCCCACCGCGGCAGGTGAGACGTGCGCTGCGTTACCTCCATCTTCTGGGCTCCCTCGTGTCCTTGTCTTTACCCACTCTCTTCCATTCCCAGCGAGTCTCTGCTCCCCCAGTCCTTGCCACAACGGGGGTCTCTGTGTGGAACGTGGGGATTGGAGAAGCTACAGATGTGATTGTCCCGCAGCTTGGACCGGTGACCTCTGCAGCACAGGTGAGACTTTGGGGTGTTGGCAGGAGAGCGCGTGTGACCCATGAGAACCCATCAGCAATGACCCTTCATCCCCCAGTGTAAAGGGCTTGTCCAGGATCAGCAAAACCTGGCTACTCTATTCCAGAACCAGCGCCACCCCGGTCCATAGGCTGTGTCTGGTACTGCAGCTCGGCTCCATTGAAGGAAATTGGGCCGAACTGCAGTACCACACACAACCTGTGGACAAGTGTGGCGCTGTTTTAGGAAGAAAGCCGCCATGTACAGGTCACAGATTTCTGTATCATGATCCCGATTACAAAAATGGTCTGCGTATGTGAGCTGGTGATACATGGTGACGACACCACAGCGAGCTCTGGCCCCAGGGGTGATCCCGCTCTGGGTATACATCAGACCTCACTGTACATTATATTCTCATTGTCTCCAGATGTGGATGAATGTCTCTCCAGCCCCTGCCCAGCGCTGAGCACATGCATCAATTCTAAGGGCTCCTTCAGCTGCCAGTGCCCGCTCGGGTACCTCCTGGAGATGGGCGCTGGCTGCGTCCTCGGTGAGTTACCCGCCACTTAATAAATGGAGTTTTTGCAATGATTTGTATCCCGGTAATGTCTCCAGGGGGAAAAAAGGAAGAAAGTAAATACAGCGACTAATGGAGCGGGGGATGGGAGGGGGGTACATGGTAGAGATCACAGAGGCTCCGAAATGAAGTGGCCCTGACACTGCTGGTGACCACCCATGACTTTCAGGCACCCGTCACCCGCTCACCTCCAGATACCTGCGGCACCTAATTTGGACAACATTTCACATGATAAATCTACAACCAAATGTTTTATTGTCCCAATGCATCTAAAATAGAAATGTCCTATTGCTTAGTGTCAACAGCTCCTATGCAGATCTATGTGTTTCCATGGTAACAGACAACAAATAACCCCGGTGTAGTCGGATCCCGCATCAGACTCTCTTCCATCAGCCCCCTACTTCTTCCTTACCACCCGCATGTATTCTAGTGAGAAGTAGGGGACAGATGGAAGAGAGTCTGACTGCGGGATCCGACTACATCGGGGTTATTTGTTGTCTGTTACCATGGAGACACATAGATCTGCACGAGCGCTGTAGAAACCAAACAATAGGAAATGTCTCATTAAGATTTATTGCAAAGTCGTTTAATTTCTCATAAAACGTGTTTCGGTGCAAAGGGAAAAATAGCTTTTAATTATTCTCTAATAAAAACCATTTCTGACCACGAGGGGTATCGCCGCACTCGCGTTACAGATGTTGGCGGCTTTTTCTCTTTTATCCCTTATAAAAATTTAAAAATTCAACATTTTAGTGGACAAAAATGTTGATGTTCATTTTCACGGCCTAATCCACTAAACTCTACAATAAACCCGTGGGGTCAAAATGCTCCCTATACCCCCAGATAGATTCCTTAAGGGGTGTAGTTTCCCAAATGGGGTCACTTTTCGGGGGTTCCCACTCTTTTGGTCCCTCCAGGGCGTTGCAAATGCGACACGGCACCGAAAAACAATCCAGCAAAATCGGCGCTCCAAATGGCGCTCCTTCCCTTCTGAGCCCCGCCGTGGGTCCAAAGCAGTTTATGACCACATATGGGGTATTGCCGTAATCAGGAGAAGATGCTTTACAAATGTTGGGGGGCTTTTTCTTCTTTATTCCTTGTAAAAATGAAAAAATTCTATGTTCTTGCAGAAAAAAAGTCGATTTTCATCTTCACAGACTAATTCCAATAAATTCTGCAAAATAATTTTGGGGTCAAAATGCTAACTATACACCCCTCAGGGAATCTTTCTAGGGGTAGTTTCCAAAATGGGGTCACTTTTGGGGGGTTCGACTGTTTTGGCACCAGCAAACCTCTTCAAGCCGGACATGGTGCCTGAAATATATCCCTAATATCCCCCAGGTGCTCCTTTGCTTCGGAGGCCGGTGCTTCAGTCCATTACTGCACTAGGGCCACATGTGGGATATTTCTAAAAACTGCAGAATCCGGGCAATAAATATTGAGTTGCATTTCTCGGGTGGTACAGAAAATTTTTATTACAAATGAATTTCAGAAAAAAAAATTAATTTGTAAATTTCACCTCCACTTTGCTTTAATTCCTGTGAAACACCTAAAGGGTTAACATGAATTCTGTTTTGAATACTTTGAGGGGTGAAGTTTTCAAAATAGGGGGATTTATGGGGGTTTCTAATATATAAGGGTCTGTTCACATCGTTTCCGCTGAGGTTTCCGTCAGGTTAACCCCTTAAGGGGAGGGTAACGGTGATGTGAACAGGCGCTAAGCCCCTCAAAGCCGCTTCACATCTGACCTGGCCCCGGTAATTACGGCCTTTTGAAATTTTCTTGAAAATACGAGAAATTTCTGCTAAAGTTCTGATCCTCGTAACGTCCTAGAAAAATAAAAGGATGTTCAAAAAACGCTGCCAATGTAAAGTAGACGTGTGGGGGATGGTAATTAGTGACTACTTTGTGTGGTAGAACTCTCCGTCTTACCAGCAGATACATTATGAAATGTTAAATACCTTTTGTGTCAAAAAAGACAGAAGTATAATAGGTGTGATCCCTTTATTGGTTAACCCTAAAACTTCTATCTGCGGCTTTCAGAGCACACAGGCCCCTTCTTCAGGAGAATTACAAATGAACTGCCTGAAGAAGGGGCCTCTGTGCTCTGAAAGCCGCAGATAGAAGTTTTATGGTCAGCCAATAAAGGGATCACACCTATTATACTTCTGTCTTTTTTGACACAAAGGTATTTAACATTGCATATTGTTTCTGGCTAACACGGGGTTACACTATGTTTTACTGTACTAAGCAGATACATTAAAATGTAAAAAAAAAAAATATAATTTTTGCAAGTGTGACTAGAGCCCAGCATTAGTGCAGATAGTGGCGTTTCCCTTAAATATTCGTCCCCGCCGTCGTCTCGTTCACAGTCCAGGTGATTTGTGTCTTTCAGTGAGGACGTTCATTGGACACATTGAGATCCCCTGGAGCTTCCTGGACGGCGCGGATGTGAAAGACGGCAGATTAGACCGGATCAAGGCGGACATAGCGCACGTAGTGAGTGGGAGGGCGGCCATCTTGTGTGGGTGCGGTTATGCAAATTGGCCAATCTATGGGGGAAGGGGGTAATAATAAGTCATGAAGAATCACTTCAATTAGCGATAACGGACAATAGAGGGTTAATCTGGTCTATAGGGGACGCTAACTGTAATCTTCTTGTCGTAGCTGAATTCCTCGTTCTCCATCATTTCCGGTTATTACCAGTCTACAGTCACCAGTGACAGGTAAGCGGCGCACAACCTCACCTGAGCGACATAATGAGGTCATACTGCCCACTGATGTCATACCTCCCACTGATGATGTCATACTGCCCACTGATGATGTCATACCGCCCACTGATGATGTCATACCGCCCACTGATGATGTCATACCGCCCACTGATTATGTCATACCGCCCACCGATGATGTCATACCGCCCACTGATGATGTCATACTGCCCACTGATGATGTCATACTGCCCACTGATGATGTCACACCGCCCACTGATGATGTCATACTTTATTATACTCCACAGCAGTGGAGGATTGTGGGAGGTTCTATGATGGAGACGCCATTATATGTGACATTCTCTTGTCTTCTCTTTATTCCCAGTCACACCAATAGTAACAACCTCATCGTTCAGAATTTCTTCTCTCTGGAGTCCAATGTGACGATGTTCGATCTGTCACGCAGTCTGCAGAGCTACGCCAAAGTGTGTGAGACGTCACCAGAGCGCCCCACGTCCTGTCAGCTGGTACTGCACCTCCAGCATCGCATACGGGGTAATGTGCATTATATGGGGGATGTTATACATGGAGCCGGCGGCCTGTACCCGGTGTATTATGTAGGTGATGTTATACATGGAGCAGGCGGCCTGTACCCGGTGTATTATGTAGGGGATGTTATATATGGAGCAGGCGGCCTGTACCCGGTGTATTATGTAGGGGATGTTATATATGGAGCAGGCGGCCTGTACCCGGTGTATTATGTAGGTGATGTTATATATGGAGCAGGCGGCCTGTACCCGGTGTATTATGTAGGTGATGTTATACATGGAGCAGGCGGCCTGTACCCGGTGTATTATGTAGGTGATGTTATACATGGAGCAGGCGGCCTGTACCCGGTGTATTATGTAGGGGATGTTATATATGGAGCAGGCGGCCTGTACCCGGTGTATTATGTAGGTGATGTTATATATGGAGCAGGCGGCCTGTACCCGGTGTATTATGTAGGGGATGTTATATATGGAGCAGGCGGCCTGTACCCGGTGTATTATGTAGGGGATGTTATATATGGAGCAGGCGGCCTGTACCCGGTGTATTATGTAGGGGATGTTATATATGGAGCAGGCGGCTTGTACCCGGTGTATTATGTAGGTGATGTTATATATGGAGCAGGCGGCCTGTACCCGGTGTATTATGTAGGAGATGTTATATATGGAGCAGGCGGCCTGTACCCGGTGTATTATGTAGGTGATGTTATATATGGAGCAGGCGGCCTGTACCCGGTGTATTATGTAGGTGATGTCATATATGGAGCAGGCGGCCTGTACCCGGTGTATTATGTAGGGGATGTTATATATGGAGCAGGCGGCCTGTACCCGGTGTATTATGTAGGTGATGTTATATATGGAGCAGGCGGCCTGTACCCGGTGTATTATGTAGGGGATGTTATATATGGAGCAGGCGGCCTGTACCCGGTGTATTATGTAGGTGATGTCATACATGGAGCAGGCGGCTTGTACCCGGTGTATTATGTAGGGGATGTTATATATGGAGCAGGCGGCCTGTACCCGGTGTATTATGTAGGTGATGTTATATATGGAGCAGGCGGCCTGTACCCGGTGTATTATGTAGGTGATGTTATATATGGAGCAGGCGGCCTGTACCCGGTGTATTATGTAGGTGATGTTATATATGGAGCAGGCGGCCTGTACCCGGTGTATTATGTAGGTGATGTCATATATGGAGCAGGCGGCCTGTACCCGGTGTATTATGTAGGTGATGTTATACATGGAGCAGGCGGCCTGTACCCGGTGTATTATGTAGGTGATGTCATACATGGAGCAGGCGGCTTGTACCCGGTGTATTATGTAGGGGATGTCATATATGGAGCAGGCGGCCTGTACCCGGTGTATTATGTAGGGGATGTTATATATGGAGCAGGCGGCCTGTACCCGGTGTATTATGTAGGTGTTGTTATATATGGAGCAGGCGGCCTGTACCCGGTGTATTATGTAGGTGATGTCATATATGGAGCAGGCGGCCTGTACCCGGTGTATTATGTAGGGGATGTTATATATGGAGCAGGCGGCCTGTACCCGGTGTATTATGTAGGGGATGTTATATATGGAGCAGGCGGCCTGTACCCGGTGTATTATGTAGGTGATGTTATATATGGAGCAGGCGGCCTGTACCCGGTGTATTATGTAGGGGATGTTATATATGGAGCAGGCGGCCTGTACCCGGTGTATTATGTAGGTGATGTTATATATGGAGCAGGCGGCCTGTACCCGGTGTATTATGTAGGGGATGTTATATATGGAGCAGGCGGCCTGTACCCGGTGTATTATGTAGGTGATGTTATATATGGAGCAGGCGGCCTGTACCCGGTGTATTATGTAGGGGATGTTATATATGGAGCAGGCGGCCTGTACCCGGTGTATTATGTAGGGGATGTTATATATGGAGCAGGCGGCCTGTACCCGGTGTATTATGTAGGTGATGTTATATATGGAGCAGGCGGCCTGTACCCGGTGTATTATGTAGGTGATGTTATATATGGAGCAGGCGGCCTGTACCCGGTGTATTATGTAGGGGATGTTATATATGGAGCAGGCGGCCTGTACCCGGTGTATTATGTAGGTGATGTTATATATGGAGCAGGCGGCCTGTACCCGGTGTATTATGTAGGGGATGTTATATATGGAGCAGGCGGCCTGTACCCGGTGTATTATGTAGGGGATGTTATATATGGAGCAGGCGGCCTGTACCCGGTGTATTATGTAGGGGATGTTATACATGGAGCAGGCGGCCTGTACCCGGTGTATTATGTAGGTGATGTTATATATGGAGCAGGCGGCCTGTACCCGGTGTATTATGTAGGGGATGTTATACATGGAGCAGGCGGCCTGTACCCGGTGTATTATGTAGGTGATGTTATATATGGAGCAGGCGGCCTGTTCCCGGTGTATTATGTAGGGGATGTTATATATGGAGCAGGCGGCCTGTACCCGGTGTATTATGTAGGGGATGTTATATATGGAGCAGGCGGCCTGTACCCGGTGTATTATGTAGGGGATGTTATATATGGAGCAGGCGGCCTGTACCCGGTGTATTATGTAGGGGATGTTATACATGGAGCAGGCGGCCTGTACCCGGTGTATTATGTAGGTGATGTTATATATGGAGCAGGCGGCCTGTACCCGGTGTATTATGTAGGGGATGTTATATATGGAGCAGGCGGCCTGTACCCGGTGTATTATGTAGGGGATGTTATATATGGAGCAGGCGGCCTGTACCCGGTGTATTATGTAGGTGATGTTATATATGGAGCAGGCGGCCTGTACCCGGTGTATTATGTAGGGGATGTTATATACAGTACTGTACAGTATATACCACATATAACCAGGTTCTTACCTTACTTTGCAGCCCTCAGCCTGTGTAATGTGAGGAGTCCTGGATGTGACAATGAGACGGCGGAGTGCGCGGATCCCGCTGGTGTTGCGTTTTGTCGGTGTAAGCCGGGATACTTCAAATACAGCAAAACAGATCATTCATGTCGAGGTGAGACCCTAAAATGTGTCCCGTCCCCGTCCCCCCCGGGTACCCCTGTTATAGACACTGCGGTGCGGTTTCTTGTGTTCACTTTCTCTGGTTCTTGGCTGATAATTTACATTTAATGTACTGGTCTGTTTGCTGCTGTTTTTGGGGGTCCCCGAGGTGCCAGCATGAGGGGTGTAAAGATGGTGCCGGTGTTTGTGGTGGAGCAGCCGCTGATTTTGTGGCTCCGGTTTCGGGGGATTCATCTTGACTGATTTGTTTCCGTTTTCTTTTCTCAGCCTGTGACGATGGCTACAAACTGGAGAACGAGGCCTGCGTGAGGTGAGGAGGGGGCCGCGCGCGGGAACATGAGGTCTGAGGCTTCACGTGTGTCATGTGATCAGTGCATCATAATAGGGTATTATAGGGGTTTTTTGTCAATGAAGCGTGATCATTGTCCAAACGGATACATTTTACCTGCACTGATACATTGTCACAAACCCTCAGCTGTATTAGGTCAGTACAGGTTTTTCTCTGAATGTATATAAGAATATTCCCATTCATTGATAGCAAGCAGAGATCTTGAAAATGATGAGAATGTACAAAGTGTATGAGAGAGGTGAATTTTCCATTATATGATGATTGGTCTTAATTTACGGGGGACTGGACACCGGCCCTTTAATGGAGGAGACGTGAACAGAACTGCTGACAGTGGTCGATACTGAGGTCAGCGGGGGTGTCCATTGTAGCAGCCAATCACATCGCAGATTTCATTTGTAATCTGCCAGGTTCAATAAAAACTGAAATCTGATTGGTTAACCGGTTTATTCTGCGCTCGGGGGTGAGAACGGGGGTGTGGGGGGTTTTCGGGCACGAAGTTCCATTATTTATTTTGTTTTCCAGATGTCCCTTTGGCCTCGGAGGATTTAACTGCTCGAACCGTAAGTCTGACGCCCTCAGTGGGTGCAATAGAGGGATGTGCGTGAGGATATTGGGGGTCATATAGCAGTAATATTATATATATTGGGGGTCATATAGCAGTAATATTATATATATTGGGGGTCATATAGCAGTAATATTATATATATTGGGGTTGTGACAGCCTGGGGGGGGGGGGGACACACACGGGCCCGCCACCTCCGGGGTGAGATGATCGGCCCCCATAGAAAGTTCTCTCCAACACATTGGATAAGGGTTTACACCAGCCGCAGCTTCATTGTCTTCAACACAGCAAGCAGTGTTACAACAAAATTGTGCAAAATAAAGCCTAGGCCGTCCAGCCTGTAACGAAACATACAGCGGCCCCGGCCATCGGGGTGAAGGGCCTCCCGCCCAGCCCCTCACAACAAACGTGTTCTTACCAGAACCTCCGACTCCACAGGCCGGCAATGCCGTCTACCGCAGACTGGGGGCGCTGTGTGAATAATATACACCTGATATAAAGAGCCCAAGACACGGCCTGTCAGTATGGAGCGGAAGCCGCCCGTCTCCCTCACACTCCAACAAACCACGCCCTAATCCGGGCGTTACACCCAAGCAACAGCAGAGGAAACCCTCCCTACACCTGCCTCCCCCGACTCCCTGCTGCACCTGCCCCCCCCCCTCCTCCCCCGACTCCCTGCTGCACCTGCCCCCCCCCCCCTCCTCCCCCGACTCCCTGCTGCACCTGCCCCTCCTCCCCCGACTCCCTGCTGCACCTGCCCCCCCCCTCCTCCCCCGACTCCCTGCTGCACCTGCCCCCCCCTCCTCCCCCGACTCCCTGCTGCACCTGCCCCTCCTCCCCCGACTCCCTGCTGCACCTGCCCCCCCCCTCCTCCCCCGACTCCCTGCTGCACCTGCCCCTCCTCCCCCGACTCCCTGCTGCACCTGCCCCTCCTTCCCCGACTCCCTGCTGCACCTGCCCCCCCCCCTCCTCCCCCGACTCCCTGCTGCACCTGCCCCCCCCCTCCTCCCCCGACTCCCTGCTGCACCTGCCCCCTGGCTGCGTGAAACCTGACCTGTCCAGTAGCTGCACCACAGAGTGTATAAGAGAGATATATTGGGGTGTCGTATAGCGGTGATATATGTTGGGGTGTTGTATAGCGGTGATATATGTTGGGGTGTTGTATAGCGGTGATATATGTTGGGGTGTTGTATAGCGGTGATATATATTGGGGTGTTGTATAGCGGTGATATATGTTGGGGTGTTGTATAGCGGTGATATATATTGGGGTGTCGTATAGCGGTGATATATGTTGGGGTGTTGTATAGCGGTGATATATGTTGGGGTGTTGTATAGCGGTGATATATGTTGGGGTGTTGTATAGCGGTGATATATATTGGGGTGTTGTATAGCGGTGATATATGTTGGGGTGTTGTATAGCGGTGATATATGTTGGGGTGTTGTATAGCGGTGATATATATTGGGGTGTCGTATAGCGGTGATATATGTTGGGGTGTTGTATAGCGGTGATATATGTTGGGGTGTTGTATAGCGGTGATATATGTTGGGGTGTTGTATAGCGGTGATATATGTTGGGGTGTTGTATAGCGGTGATATATATTGGGGTGTTGTATAGCGGTGATATACATTGGGGTGTTGTATAGCGGTGATATATATTGGGGTGTTGTATAGCGGTGCTATATGTTGGGGTGTTGTATAGCGGTGATATATGTTGGGGTGTTGTATAGCGGTGATATATATTGGGGTGTCGTATAGCGGTGATATATATTGGGGTGTTGTATAGCGGTGATATATATTGGGGTGTTGTATAGCGGTGATATATGTTGGGGTGTTGTATAGCGGTGATATATATTGGGGTGTTGTATAGCGGTGATATATATTGGGGTGTTGTATAGCGGTGATATATATTGGGGTGTTGTATAGCGGTGATATATGTTGGGGTGTCGTATAGCGGTGATATATGTTGGGGTGTTGTATAGCGGTGATATATGTTGGGGTGTTGTATAGCGGTGATATATGTTGGGGTGTTGTATAGCGGTGATATATATTGGGGTGTTGTATAGCGGTGATATATGTTGGGGTGTTGTATAGCGGTGATATATATTGGGGTGTCGTATAGCGGTGATATATGTTGGGGTGTTGTATAGCGGTGATATATGTTGGGGTGTTGTATAGCGGTGATATATGTTGGGGTGTTGTATAGCGGTGATATATATTGGGGTGTTGTATAGCGGTGATATATGTTGGGGTGTTGTATAGCGGTGATATATGTTGGGGTGTTGTATAGCGGTGATATATATTGGGGTGTCGTATAGCGGTGATATATGTTGGGGTGTTGTATAGCGGTGATATATGTTGGGGTGTTGTATAGCGGTGATATATGTTGGGGTGTTGTATAGCGGTGATATATGTTGGGGTGTTGTATAGCGGTGATATATATTGGGGTGTTGTATAGCGGTGATATACATTGGGGTGTTGTATAGCGGTGATATATATTGGGGTGTTGTATAGCGGTGATATATATTGGGGTGTTGTATAGCGGTGATATATATTGGGGTGTTGTATAGCGGTGATATATGTTGGGGTGTTGTATAGCGGTGATATATGTTGGGGTGTTGTATAGCGGTGATATATATTGGGGTGTTGTATAGCGGTGATATATGTTGGGGTGTTGTATAGCGGTGATATATGTTGGGGTGTTGTATAGCGGTGATATATATTGGGGTGTTGTATAGCGGTGATATATGTTGGGGTGTTGTATAGCGGTGATATATGTTGGGGTGTTGTATAGCGGTGATATATATTGGGGTGTGTTATAGCGGTGATATATATTGGGGTGTTGTATAGCGGTGATATATATTTGGGTGTTGTATAGCGGTGATATATGTTGGGGTGTTGTATAGCGGTGATATATGTTGGGGTGTTGTATAGCAGTGATATATATTGGGGTGTTGTATAGCGGTGATATATATTGGGGTGTTGTATAGCGGTGATATACATTGGGGTGTTGTATAGCGGTGATATATGTTGGGGTGTTGTATAGCGGTGATATATGTTGGGGTGTTGTATAGCGGTGATATATATTGGGGTGTTGTATAGCGGTGATATATGTTGGGGTGTTGTATAGCGGTGATATATATTGGGGTGTGTTATAGCGGTGATATATATTGGGGTGTTGTATAGCGGTGATATATATTGGGGTGTTGTATAGCGGTGATATACATTGGGGTGTTGTATAGCGGTGATATATGTTGGGGTGTTGTATAGCGGTGATATATATTGGGGTGTGTTATAGCGGTGATATATGTTGGGGTGTTGTATAGCGGTGATATATGTTGGGGTGTTGTATAGCGGTGATATATGTTGGGGTGTTGTATAGCAGTGATATATATTGGGGTGTTGTATAGCGGTGATATATATTGGGGTGTTGTATAGCGGTGATATACATTGGGGTGTTGTATAGCGGTGATATATGTTGGGGTGTTGTATAGCGGTGATATATGTTGGGGTGTTGTATAGCGGTGATATATATTGGGGTGTTGTATAGCGGTGATATATGTTGGGGTGTTGTATAGCGGTGATATATATTGGGGTGTGTTATAGCGGTGATATATATTGGGGTGTTGTATAGCGGTGATATATATTGGGGTGTTGTATAGCGGTGATATACATTGGGGTGTTGTATAGCGGTGATATATATTGGGGTGTTGTATAGCGGTGATATATGTTGGGGTGTTGTATAGCGGTGATATATGTTGGGGTGTTGTATAGCGGTGATATATGTTGGGGTGTTGTATAGCGGTGATATATGTTGGGGTGTTGTATAGCGGTGATATATATTGGGGTGTTGTATAGCGGTGATATATATTGGGGTGTTGTATAGCGGTGATATACATTGGGGTGTTGTATAGCGGTGATATATGTTGGGGTGTTGTATAGCGGTGATATATATTGGGGTGTTGTATAGCGGTGATATATATTGGGGTGTTGTATAGCGGTGATATATGTTGGGGTGTTGTATAGCGGTGATATATGTTGGGGTGTTGTATAGCGGTGATATATGTTGGGGTGTTGTATAGCGGTGATATATGTTGGGGTGTGTTATAGCGGTGATATATATTGGGGTGTTGTATAGCGGTGATATATATTGGGGTGTTGTATAGCGGTGATATACATTGGGGTGTTGTATAGCGGTGATATATATTGGGGTGTTGTATAGCGGTGATATATGTTGGGGTGTTGTATAGCGGTGATATATGTTGGGGTGTTGTATAGCGGTGATATATGTTGGGGTGTTGTATAGCGGTGATATATATTGGGGTGTTGTATAGCGGTGATATATGTTGGGGTGTTGTATAGCGGTGATATATGTTGGGGTGTTGTATAGCGGTGATATATATTGGGGTGTTGTATAGCGGTGATATATATTGGGGTGTTGTATAGCGGTGATATATATTGGGGTGTTGTATAGCGGTGATATATATTGGGGTGTTGTATAGCGGTGATATATGTTGGGGTGTTGTACATGGATACATATTGGCAGTGCTATCATGGGGGTGTCCTTACTTCTTACGCCTCCATTACTTTGACATATGGGGAGTGTCACGCTGGATAGTGGGGGACAGTGCCAGGTCAGCGTGGAGTCGGGGTCCCTGGAGGGAGGGTGGGATGCTGCAGCTGACAGGAAAAGAATATTTACTATGAGAAAAGAGGAGTAAAGCCATTACCTCACCCTGAGATCAGCCCGGGACTAGGTCATACATGTGATTGGTTGTATGTTCCCTGCATTACAGGGCGGCCGTCAGGGTGTAACATGGAGACACAGAGCGGGGCCCGTCCAAAATATACTGTTCTCTCCCTGCTGCAAGAGCGACACATGGTGGACACTGTGATCGCAATTTGAGTCACGTTACGCCTTGATCTCCATGCAGGTTCAAATCAGGTGGGGGGGGGGGGCGAGCTGCTCGGAGAAGTAACAGATACACTGAGACGTTTCTCAAGGCAAAATACTTCTGACTTTATTTGCAGAGACACAGAGTTTATATAGTAAAAATATCACATGACTACGTGCAGACACACATTTAATCATTTACATTCTTGTGGTTTCTTCCCTTGTGATCTATGTCACAATGTACATTGTTCTTATCTCTTAGTTGTTGATCTGGTGCCTGGTCCTTATCTTATCTTGGCTGTATACACAAACCTTGAACATTAAACATCAAACATTTAAACATTAAACATCTAAACATTAAACATCAAACAGACTCCTTCGTGTCTGGTAAGTCCTTGTAGGGCCCCAATTTCTACTATCTAAAGAATGTCTGCATATCCATTCCATTACCTTTCCCAGAATATATTCTAATACATGTTCCTCTTCCATAACATTTCACTCCTTGGGGTCCCAGATACATTATACATATATTTATTCCATAACAATCCCTCCTTTTGTGATTTTACCAACACCTAAATTCCAATGCTACTTCTATCTCCTGATAGCAAGGCTTCGATCCATTTCTTCACTTGATTCACACAGGTATGTAGGTGGGGTAATCTCACAACATTCTTTCATCATAATGTATAGGCCTCTGATTGAATGCTTCCCTTATTTTGCAAAATGCATAACAATTGAAACATGTAAGCAATATAAACAATATTATGAAACATATCAAGGGTTGGAATAACACATGCAGTATCTTAGTGGCAGTGGGGGAAAATCCTGTAAATATGTCATACCAGTGATGGGCACTGGCATCTTTTATTGCTGACGATAAATTTATTACTTCCCTAGCTGCTATTGTAGCCAATACTTTCACTTTACTTAGAGTTACATTATGGGCTGCTATCAATTTCTTTACGTCTTTAGACTTTTGTAACACTTGTTTTAACTCTTCCAGTGGCAAACTAAAATTTCCATAGGGCAAAGGTTCAGGTACCCATACAGTGGACATTATTTCTTCTAAAGTAGGCAGGAACACTATAGTTTGGTTCCCCCAAGTCAAATGCGTCACATTGTATAGACATCCTGAAAATGGTCCTATGAGATTGAACTGGCTAAGGGTCTGCTTGTCGTTAGTTATTAAACATACATGCTGTGGACCTACTTCAATATAAACCTGTAGGTTAGCTTCTGGGATTATAGTGAGTGCGCATACATTATCCTGGTGCTGCATTAGACAGGGTTCATATATCCCTGACTGTTCATTACATACATATCCTTGCTCTGTTAATTGGCACAAATCTATATTCCTTGTCTTATTTTGAGAATCTATGTGTGTTCCTTTCATTTCCAGGATACAATATGGTCCTAATAATGTCACCGGATCAATCATTACCATTGGCATAACAATAAATTTGCATAATAGAGTAGGATTTTTCACATTGAATGCTATTAGTCTTCCTGCGCACCATTTAGGTGTACACTCAGTATACTCAGGCTGTAACAATAACCACCTATCATTTCTCTTTCCTATGGGCAGAATGTCTGTCCATTGCCTGACATGACTCTTATATGTGGCTTAAAACTATCTCTTAAAATTGTTATCAAGAATACAAAATATCTTCTATTTCTTATTTCGCTATTATTCATACATAATATCATCCCATCAGTCTCTTTTATTACAATCGTAGAGTTGAGCCTCTCCTTGTTGCATCTTTAATATATCTTATTTATCATTTCGTTTCTATTTTTACTGGTTGTATATTTCTATAGATACTGTAAATCTGGTTCATAACAACAAAACAACAGCCGTCTCTTCTTGTATGCTAATGTTGGCTGTTTTGTCTATGTGAAGGTACACAGTCCCTCCATGTGGTCCTTTTCTCCAAGTCCCTTCGGTTGTAGTCACATTTGTAGTATAACACGGGTCATTGGCCTTACAGGTGTAGTTCCCCTGCTTTCTATCCACTGTGGCATTCGCCCACCCTTTCCTGAACTGTTCCAGTGATTCTGTACTGATTACGTGTACAGGAGTAGCAGTTCTGCCTTTTTGTATAAGAGCACACGCAACAACCGCCGCAACAACCGCAAAGATCTTCATTCTTCTGGCTGAAGAACCTTTTTACAATGACTGGCGTGAATCCAGCTTGTCTTTCCTTCAAGCTTCACTGAGGTGCTTGTAACGAGTAGGACTTGAAAAGGACCATCAAATCTTGGGTCTAGACTTTTCCTCACGTGTCTTTTGACAACGACCCAATCTGCTGGTTCTAGCTTATGCGTCCCTTCAACTGAATCAGGACCTGGAATGGAAGCAAAAACTTGTGCATGCACCTTGGTCAATTGTTTGTTCAGCGTTGATACATAATCTGTTAGTCTACCATACTGCATTTGGAGCATCTATGGAAAATAACATCCTAATCTGGGAGCCGACCCAAATAAGATCTCATATGGGCTGAGACCTGTTCTTTTTGTGGGCGTGTATCTTACTGAGAACAAGGCTAATGGTAGACACTCGGTCCATGGTTTCCCGGTTTCTACCATTACTTTTTGGATTTTCAATTTGAGAGTCCCATTTAGTCTCTCAACCTTCCCACTACTTTGTGGATGGTATGGTGTATGTAGGGCTTGACTTATGCCTAGAGCTGACAACACATGGTTCATGATTTCACCCGTAAAATGAGTTCCTCTGTCGCTCTCGATCACCTCTGGAACTCCATATCTGCACACCACCTCGTTGATCAGTTTCTTTGCTGTGGCTACGGCTGTAGCTTTGGTTACTGGAAAAGCTTCTGGCCATCCTGAAAAGAGATCAATACAAACAAGCACATACTCATAGGTACCAACTTTGGGTAGTTGAATATAGTCTATCTGCAGTCTCTGGAACGGATATATAGGTCTGGGTGTGTGCTTCTGTGGTACTTTTTCAGTTCTTCCAATATTATGTGTTGCACAGATCATGCATCCTTGTGTAAAACTGCTGGCCATCACACTAAACCCTGGGGCATACCACACCTTGTTTACCAAGTCCATCATTGCCGTTTTTGACTGGTGTGTCTCTCCATGTGTTATTTGGGCCATCATTGGGAACATTGTCTTAGGCAGGCACAGTTTATTCTTGCATTGCCAGAGGCCATCTTTTCGTAGCGTTGCTCCTTGGGCCGTCCACTTGTCTTTTTCCTCTTCTGTTGCTTGTCCTTGAAGTTTTTGCAGTAGTTCCGGGCTTACAGCTGGTCTTGTTTCCTCTGGATCTTTTATCTGACATACGGCTGCTAACACGGGTAGCTTCTGTGCTGCTTGCTTTGCCGCTTCGTCTGCCAGGGCATTTCCCCTTGCTTCTGGTGTGTTGGCCGTAGTGTGAGCTTTTATCTTTATTACTGCTACCTCAGTGGGTAACATCAGGGTCTCCATCAAGTATTTTACAAAGTCTGCATTCTTTACAGGTGTACCTGCAGAGGTCAAAAATTGTCTTGCCCTCCATATGGGGCCATAATCGTGTGCAATCCCAAAAGCATATCGAGAGTCAGTGTATATATTTGCTGTCTTTCCTTCTGCATGTTGGCATGCTGCTGCCAGGGCCTTAAGCTCCGCTTCTTGTGCTGAGCGGGACGCTGGTAAGGAGGCTGCTTCTAGGACTACATCTTCGGTGGTTACTGCATATCCTGTAAGAAAAGATCCTTCTACACAATACCTTGAACCATCCACAAAGAGTATTAGGTCTGGGTTTTGGAGTGGGGTATCTTTTACATGTGCGAACCCCACTGTTTCCTGGTCCATAAGGGCCATACAATCATGTTCATCAGTTTCAGGCAAAAATTGTGACCATACTTTACCTACGTCTTCTCCCCCTTGCTCCAAAGGCAGTAAGGTAGCTGGGTTCAATGTAGTACAGCGGTGTAAAGTAACCTGCTCAGGAAGAAGAAGAGCACAGGTTAATCTCAAATGTCTTGCAGTTGACAAATGCTTCGGCTGTATTTGAGTAAGAATAGCAGTAATATCATGTGGTGCAAACACTTGGACTGGAAATGCTAGGACCAAATCTGAGGCCTTGTCTAACATTGCCTTTACAGCAATGATAGCTCTCACACATGATGGGGAACCTCGGGCCACAGGGTCTAGTCTAGCTGAATAATATGCTACCGGGCGCTGCTGTGGTCCATGACTTTGTGTGAGAACTGCAGTGGCATGTCCATTTTGTTCAGTACAGTACAACCTGAAGGGTTTGTCATAGTCTGGAGTACCAAGGGCTGGAGCTGTTTGTACTACTAATTTAAGGCTATGAAAATTCTCTTCAGCTTCTGGGGTGAGTCCGAATGGCTGACTTTTTAGGCAATCATACAGGGGCTGCATGAGGATCGATGCTGATCTGATCCAGGGTCTGCAGTAAGAGACTAAACCTAAAAATGTACGTAAAGCATTTAAAGATTTTGGAACTGGTATTTGTACAATAGTTTCTACTCTGCTGTGTGTGAGATGCCTCGTGCCTTGTGCTACACAGTGTCCTAAAAATACCACTTGTGTGCAACAAAACTGCAACTTGTCTTTTGATGCTTTGCAGCCATGGTTAGCTAGGAACGTGAGGAGTGACACAGAAGCCTCTGCGCACTCTTGTTGGGAGGGACAGCAAAGGAGTAGATCATCAACATACTGTAATAATACTATTTCCTCGGGAGGCACCCATTCTGCAAGTACCGACTGCATTGCGGCCGTATAGGCACTTGGAGAGTTATGTGCTCCCTGGGGCAAAACAGTCCATGCATACTGTTTTCCCTCATGTGTGAAAGCAAAAAGATACTGACTATCTGGGTGCAATGGGACTGAGAAGAAGGCGTTTGCCAGATCCACCACCGTGAAATGCGAAGATGCTGCTGGGATCTGAGCCAATAATACATGGGGATTTGGCACTATCGGTGTGTTAAAAACTGTTGCCGCATTTACTGCCCTCAGGTCTTGGACCATCCTATATTTTGTAGGTTGGCCTTTTTCTGATTTCTTTTTAACAGGGTATAAGGGAGTGTTACATGGGGACACTATTTCCCTTAGTACTCCTGCTTGTAGGAAGTCCCTGATGCTACTGGTTATAGCATCTGATTGGGCTTGACTGAGGGGGTATTGTTTCTTTTGAGGTAGTGGATGATTGGGTTTCAGTTTGACCTCTACCGGGGGTACTGGCAGTATGCCTACATCTGTAGGACTTTTTGACCACAACTTGTGTGGTACATATTTCAAACATTGTTCTTGCTCTGTGGGAGTATATGCTTGTACGTATGCTTGCATAGAGGTACTCCATGGATTGGTGTCACAAGCCGCTACCAAACACAACTCCTCCTCATTCAGCTGGCCACATAGTTTTACCGTCCCATCTGGCAAATACTCGATGGTGGCCTGTAATTTTTGTAACAGGTCAGCACCAAGCAAGCAAGCAGGAGTAGTATCACAAGTGACCAACCTAGTAACGAGCGAGCTGTGTGGTCCAAACTGGAGTGTGACAGGTTTACTTATTTGATTTTTCACCACAACTCCTCCCACACCCACACATTCTTGATAATCTGGGGACAACATCTCGGACGGAAGTAATTGGGTTTTGATGACAGTCATGGCTGCTCCCGTATCTATAAGGAAGGGTATGGAGGGACCTCCGTTTATCTTTAACGGGACCGTAGGGGCGGGGCCTAAGGAAACTACTTGTATCTGTGTTACTGCCCCTTCCTCGGGATTGCCACTGTCCTATGCTTGGTATGACTGCAGTTGTTGTATCTGCGGAGGTGCTGCTTGCGGGAACTGTCGTGGGCGTTTTGGACCTCTACAGTACCTGGCTACATGTCCTTGCTTCCGACAATTATAGCAAGTTATATCTTTCTGTAATGGCCTTGGTGCCTGTTCCTGTTGCTGGTACTGAGGCTGGTATACTCCAGTACCAACAACTTGTTTTTTTCTTTGCCCTTGTGCTTTTTGACCCTGCTCTATACCTTGTGCTATTTTTAACAGGTCTCCTGGGGCCAAACTTCGGTACTCAGGTCTAGCTACTAACAATGCGTCTTTTATGTGTCGTTTTAGCCCGTCTATAAAACAGTTTGTCAGTAGTCTAGTATCTAGTTGGTTATCTCTTCTGTATCCCATATTTTTCCAGCTTGTCTGAAGTCTAGCATAAAATTTCTCCACTGTTTCACTTTCCTCTTGCGTAAGGTCTGTCAGGTTAAGTCCTAGCTCTGCCTGCTTTTTCACTGCCCATTCTTTCAATTGATTTACCATGTCCTGTCCTGATGGCTCCGTCTGAGCCCAATTCCCTCCTACCGGGGAATCTAAATCATCCATGACAGCAGAGCTATAGATTCCCATTTTGGTATGTATGAGCTGCACTAAGTCTTCCCATGTTGCTGAATACATTTTCTGAATTTGTTCTATATATCTCCAGAAAGGGACAGGCTCTGTCTCCGGGTCAGGGGCTTTCTGAACTAAAGTCAATGCATCCCTAGGGTTCCATGGCTTATATTTATGTTCTCTACCTTTATTGAAATTTTTGTCAGCTTCAGCCGCAAATAGGTCTGTCAACACTTGTAACCTTTTTCCCACGTTTTCTAATGCTTGCGTCGTATCTTTTGACTCGGGAAGCTTCCTTGCTGCTTCTGCCTGATCCATATTACGCTGATGTCTTTCCCTTTCCTCTTTCTCTTCTGCCTCCTCTTTTTCCCTTTTCTCTCTATACGCTCTAGTTTCTACTCTTTCATCTGTTGAGCCCTCGGCTCCTGCTGTTACTGGGGTTATTCCTGCCAACACTACAGGGGCCAATCCTATTGTTTGCTTATATGGTTCTGGTACTTGTTGAGGTGAGGGGGCAAAGGGGTTTGTACTACTCATTCTTGGTACTACTGGATATATCCCTAGGGGATTTTTCTCTCCTGTTCTTGCTGCCCCACATGCAAAACAAGTATCCCTCCATGCTTGATTCTGCTGACCACACACTCCACACGTCCATCCCCCTGGTCCCTGCGTCGTGACTACCCTATACCCCGGTGGACTACTTGCTATTCCGTTTCCTTGTTTACCACCTTCATTATAACAAGTGTAGTAAAACTTATCTTTACATTCTGTTTCCCTGAAACCTCCTCGTACTACTTCTTCTGACACTTTTCTCCATGCTTCTGCTTTCCCCTGTAACTTTTTATCTTTCAACCATCCAAGTTTTGTGTCACAACATTCATTCCATTTTTCCAGATCTAATCTTCCCGCTTTTCCCATTCCACATGCCTTCATTAACTGATTCGTTCCTTTTGTCACATCCTTTCCCTCTTTTTCCGCCACTACCTGTTTGGCTGTCAGTCCTTGTGGGTGCTCATCTTGTAATAGGGACACCAAGTTCCCCATCTTACCTAGTTATAAGTGGTCGCCTATGGGCAGACCCTAAGTTACGTAGGGGGTAATTTTCCTGATAGGTGAATTTTTTTTTTTTTTTTTTTTTTTTTTCAACCTATTTTAGACAGTTACTTATCCCCTCGAAACTCCTTAATAGGAACACCAAGTTCCTCATGTGACTGTAAGTGGTGGCCTTTTTTGGCACACCCTAAGTAATTCAAGGGGTAAGTTTCCTGATAGGCAAATTTCTTTCTTGCCTATTTTCGACAGTTACTTATCCACTTGATACTTCTTATACTTCTTCCACTCTGGCCAGAGGATCTTTCCCTTTCACAGTCCTTTTATAACTTTCCTCGTCTGAGACACCACTCAAGGAGATATCCTCCACACCATAAGAGTAATATGACAAATATTCCTAATCCAAATAACAAGGCAAACGTAAAATCAAGCTGTTCATTTGACATGCCGGATTATCGGATTGCAGAAAATTTTCGATTTCCGGGCTAAAATTTAGCCTATCATAATCCCCGTAATCACCTGAAGCATGTACACATGTTTCTGGTAATTTGCCGGATTATCGGAAGTTTTTTTTTCCAAAAACAATTTCCTTATTCTAAAATGCATTTGTGACACAAAACTGGGTTTCTACAACATTCATACAAATACTGTCATGGAGATCAGGCACTTTATCCTGAGGGTAGGATTACATATAGACTTGACCAGATTTTTACACTAAAAATACCCTCATGTGGCCCCTCTATTCCTCAGGAGTACTACCGGGAAGGTGACCTACCAGACAGGAAGGTGCAGAGCAGAGTTTGTAAGAATTAAGTCTTCTTACCTTGCTGCAGCTGTGGTCTGCCCGTTCCTTCGTCCGGGAGGTCGCCACTCTAGTCCCGGGAGATCCCCTGGGTGGGGTGCCGTCCTTCTGGTCAAGTCCCTGTTCGGGCGCCAATTTCTGTGATCGCAATTTGAGTCACGTTACGCCTTGATCTCCATGCAGGTTCAAATCAGGTGGGGGGGGGGGGCGAGCTGCTCGGAGAAGTAACAGATACACTGAGACGTTTCTCAAGGCAAAATACTTCTGACTTTATTTGCAGAGACACAGAGTTTATATAGTAAAAATATCACATGACTACGTGCAGACACACATTTAATCATTTACATTCTTGTGGTTTCTTCCCTTGTGATCTATGTCACAATGTACATTGTTCTTATCTCTTAGTTGTTGATCTGGTGCCTGGTCCTTATCTTATCTTGGCTGTATACACAAACCTTGAACATTAAACATCAAACATTTAAACATTAAACATCTAAACATTAAACATCAAACAGACTCCTTCGTGTCTGGTAAGTCCTTGTAGGGCCCCAATTTCTACTATCTAAAGAATGTCTGCATATCCATTCCATTACCTTTCCCAGAATATATTCTAATACATGTTCCTCTTCCATAACATTTCACTCCTTGGGGTCCCAGATACATTATACATATATTTATTCCATAACAACACTCAGTGTAATGACCGGAGACCCTGATACACAGCACAATGAAAACAATACAAAGTATCTGTCCCGTATGTACATATACCCCCTGTCCTCTATATACATATACCCCGTCCTCTATATATACACACACACGTGTCCCCTATATACATACTGTATACCGCTTGTCCCCTATATACATATACCCATGTCCACTATATACATATGCCCCATCCACTATATATACACGTGTCCTCTATATACATTATACACCCCTGTCCCCTTTATACATATACATCCCTGTCCCCAATATACATATACACCCTGTCCTCTATATACAGTTAGTATCATCACATATATATGTGTTGGTGTCAGCCCCGTAATATACAGTGAAGGAAATAAGTATTTGACCCCTTGTTGATTTTGTAAGTTTGCCCGCTGTCAAAGATATGAACAGTCTAGAATTTTTAGGCTAGGTTAATTTTACCAGTGAGAGATAGATTATATAAAAAAAACAGAAAATCACATTGTCAAAATGATATATATTTATTTGCATTGTGCACAGAGAAATAAGTATGTGACCCCCGACCAACCATTAAGAGTTCAGCCTCCTCCAGACCAGTTACTGCTCCAAATCACCTTGGTGCCTGCATTATAGACAGCTCTTACATGGTCACCTGTATAAAAGACTCCTGTCCACAGACTCAATGATCAGTCTGACTCTAACCTCTACAACATGGGCAAGACCAAAGAGCTTTCTAAGGATGTCAGGGACAAGATCATAGACCTGCACAAGGCTGGAATGGGCTACAAAACCATAAGTAAGACGCTGGGTGAGAAGGAGACAACTGTTGGTGCAATAGTAAGAACATGGAAGACATACAAAATGACTGTCAATCCACATCGATCTGGGGCTCCATGCAAAATCTCACCTCGTGGGGTATCCTTGATCCTGAGGAAGGTGAGAGCTCAGCCGAAAACTACACGGGCGGAACTTGTTAATGATCTCAAGGCAGCTGGGACCACAGTCACCAAGAAAACCATTGGTAACACATTACAATCCTGCAGTGCCCGCAAGGTCCCCCTGCTCAAGAAGGCACATGTACAGGCCCATCTGAAGTTTGCAAATGAACATCTGGATGATTCTGAGAGTGATTGGGAGAAGGTGCTGTGGTCAGATGAGACTAAAATTGAGCTCTTTGGCATTAACTCAACTCGCCGTGTTTGGAGGAAGAGAAATGCTGCCTATGACCCAAAGAACACCGTCCCCACTGTCAAGCATGGAGGTGGAAACATTATGTTTTGGGGGTGTTTCTCTGCTAAGGGCACAGGACTACTTCACCGCATCAATGGGAGAATGGATGGAGCCATGTACCGTCAAATCCTGAGTGACAACCTCCTTCCCTCCACCAGGACATTAAAAATGGCTCGTGGCTGGGTCTTCCAGCACGACAATGACCCGAAACATACAGCCAAGGCAACAAAGGAGTGGCTCAAAAAGAAGCACATTAAGGTCATGGAGTGGCCTAGCCAGTCTCCAGACCTTAATCCCATCGAAAACTTATGGAGGGAGCTGAAGATCCGAGTTGCCAAGCGACAGCCTCGAAATCTTAATGATTTACAGATGATCTGCAAAGAGGAGTGGCCAAAATTCCATCTAACATGTGTGCAAACCTCATCATCAACTACAAAAAACGTCTGACTGCTGTGCTTGCCAACAAGGGTTTTGCCACCAAGTATTAAGTCTTGTTTGCCAAAGGGATCAAATACTTATTTCTCTGTGCACAATGCAAATAAATATATATAATTTTGACAATGTGATTTTTTTAATTTTTTTTTTATATAATCTATCTCTCACTGGTAAAATTAACCTAGCCTAAAAATTCTAGGCTGTTCATGACTGACAGGGGGCAAACTTACAAAATCAGCAAGGGATCAAATACTTATTTCCTTCACTGTATAGCCCGGCTCCATGGCGGCGCTGACGTTCTGCTCTTTGCTCTGATTCCGCCTTTTTTCTTCAGCTGAACTGACTTGATTTTTCCCCGCAGCGTACCAGCTGATCACCGTAATCATCGCGGCAGCCGGCGGAGGACTCCTCCTCATTCTGGTCGTTGCGTTGACCGTCACTTGTTGCAGGTCTGTGCTCTCACCGTCTGACATTTCACCATAAATCACTTTAACCTGCAGAATATTGCTCTATAATTCTTAATACCTTGCAGAGAACTTCCCCAGTAACCGCGCTCATAACATAGTTACATATAGTAACGAACTATGTAACTATATGTAAGGTTGAAAACAGACACGTCCAACCTATAATCTACTGTGTTGATCCACAGGAACATAAAGCCCCCCCTCCCCCATGAGGATGATACTAATTGCTTCATTAGGGGGAAATTCTTCCCCAACTCCAAATATGAAAATCAGAATAAATCCCATCTCCAGAATCTAGTACTGATATCCTGTAATATTATATTTATCAAGAAAGACATCAAAGCCCCTCCTGAACAAGAATCAACCATCACAACATCCTGAGGCAGAGAGTTCCATAGTGTGACTGCTCTTACAGTAGAGACTCCATAGTGTGACTGCTCTTACAGTAGAGGTTCCATAGTGTGACTGCTCTTACAGTAGAGACTCCATAGTGTGACTGCTCTTACAGTAGAGGTTCCATAGTGTGACTGCTCTTACAGTAGAGGCTCCATAGTGTGACCGCTCTTACAGTAGAGGCTCCATAGTGTGACTGCTCTTACAGTAGAGGCTCCATAGTGTGACTGCTCTTACAGTAGAGGTTCCATAGTGTGACTGCTCTTACAGTAGAGACTCCATAGTGTGACTGCTCTTACAGTAGAGGTTCCATAGTGTGACTGCTCTTACAGTAGAGACTCCATAGTGTGACTGCTCTTACAGTAGAGGCTCCATAGTGTGACTGCTCTTACAGTATAGGTTCCATAGTGTGACTGCTCTTACAGTAGAGGCTCCATAGTGTGACTGCTCTTACAGTAGAGGCTCCATAGTGTGACTGCTCTTACAGTAGAGGCTCCATAGTGTGACTGATCTTACAGTAGAGGTTCCATAGTGTGACTGATCTTACAGTAGAGGTTCCATAGTGTGACTGATCTTACAGTAGAGGCTCCATAGTGTGACTGATCTTACAGTAGAGGCTCCATAGTGTGACTGATCTTACAGTAGAGGCTCCATAGTGTGACTGCTCTTACAGTAGAGGCTCCATAGTGTGACTGATCTTACAGTAGAGGCTCCATAGTGTGACTGATCTTACAGTAGAGGTTCCATAGTGTGACTGATCTTACAGTAGAGGTTCCATAGTGTGACTGCTCTTACAGTAGAGGTTCCATAGTGTGACTGCTCTTACAGTAGAGGTTCCATAGTGTGACTGCTCTTACAGTAGAGGCTCCATAGTGTGACTGATCTTACAGTAGAGGTTCCATAGTGTGACTGCTCTTACAGTAGAGGTTCCATAGTGTGACTGCTCTTACAGTAGAGGCTCCATAGTGTGACTGCTCTTACAGTAGAGGCTCCATAGTGTGACTGATCTTACAGTAGAGGCTCCATAGTGTGACTGATCTTACAGTAGAGGTTCCATAGTGTGACTGATCTTACAGTAGAGGTTCCATAGTGTGACTGCTCTTACAGTATAGGTTCCATAGTGTGACTGCTCTTACAGTAGAGGCTCCATAGTGTGACTGCTCTTACAGTAGAGGTTCCATAGTGTGACTGCTCTTACAGTAGAGGCTCCATAGTGTGACTGATCTTACAGTAGAGGCTCCATAGTGTGACTGATCTTACAGTAGAGGTTCCATAGTGTGACTGATCTTACAGTAGAGGTTCCATAGTGTGACTGCTCTTACAGTAGAGGTTCCATAGTGTGACTGCTCTTACAGTAGAGGTTCCATAGTGTGACTGCTCTTACAGTAGAGGTTCCATAGTGTGACTGATCTTACAGCAGAGGTTCCATAGTGTGACCGCTCTTACAGTAGAGGTTCCATAGTGTGACTGCTCTTACAGTGGAGGTTCCATAGTGTGACTGCTCTTACAGTAGAGGTTCCATAGTGTGACTGCTCTTACAGTAGAGGTTCCATAGTGTGACTGCTCTTACAGTAGAGGTTCCATAGTGTGACTGATCTTACAGTAGAGGCTCCATAGTGTGACTGATCTTACAGTAGAGGTTCCATAGTGTGACTGCTCTTACAGTAGAGGCTCCATAGTGTGACTGCTCTTACAGTAGAGGCTCCATAGTGTGACTGATCTTACAGTAGAGGTTCCATAGTATGACTGCTCTTACAGTAGAGGTTCCATAGTGTGACTGCTCTTACTGTAGAGGTTCCATAGTGTGACTGATCTTACAGTAGAGGTTCCATAGTGTGACTGCTCTTACAGTAGAGGTTCCATAGTGTGACTGCTCTTACAGTAGAGGTTCCATAGTGTGACTGATCTTACAGTAGAGGTTCCATAGTGTGACTGATCTTACAGTAGACGTTCCATAGTGTGACTGCTCTTACAGTAGAGGTTCCATAGTGTGACTGCTCTTACAGTAGAGGTTCCATAGTGTGACTGATCTTACAGTAGAGGTTCCATAGTGTGACTGATCTTACAGTAGAGGTTCCATAGTGTGACTGCTCTTACAGTAGAGGCTCCATAGTGTGACTGATCTTACAGTAGAGGTTCCATAGTGTGACTGCTCTTACAGTAGAGGTTCCATAGTGTGACTGCTCTTACAGTGGAGGTTCCATAGTGTGACCGCTCTTACAGTAGAGGTTCCATAGTGTGACCGATCTTACAGTAGAGGTTCCATAGTGTGACTGCTCTTACAGTAGAGGTTCCATAGTGTGACTGCTCTTACTGTAGAGGTTCCATAGTGTGACTGATCTTACAGTAGAGGTTCCATAGTGTGACTGCTCTTACAGTAGAGGTTCCATAGTGTGACTGCTCTTACAGTAGAGGTTCCATAGTGTGACTGATCTTACAGTAGAGGTTCCATAGTGTGACTGATCTTACAGTAGACGTTCCATAGTGTGACTGCTCTTACAGTAGAGGTTCCATAGTGTGACTGCTCTTACAGTAGAGGTTCCATAGTGTGACTGATCTTACAGTAGAGGTTCCATAGTGTGACTGCTCTTACAGTAGAGGCTCCATAGTGTGACTGATCTTACAGTAGAGGTTCCATAGTGTGACTGCTCTTACAGTAGAGGTTCCATAGTGTGACTGCTCTTACAGTGGAGGTTCCATAGTGTGACCGCTCTTACAGTAGAGGTTCCATAGTGTGACCGCTCTTACAGTAGAGGTTCCATAGTGTGACCGATCTTACAGTATAGGTTCCATAGTGTGACTGCTCTTACAGTAGAGGTTCCATAGTGTGACTGCTCTTACAGTAGAGGCTCCATAGTGTGACTGATCTTACAGTAGAGGCTCCATAGTGTGACTGCTCTTACAGTAGAGGTTCCATAGTGTGACTGCTCTTACAGTAGAGGCTCCATAGTGTGACTGATCTTACAGTAGAGGTTCCATAGTGTGACTGATCTTACAGTAGAGGTTCCATAGTGTGACTGATCTTACAGTAGAGGTTCCGTAGTGTGACTGCTCTTACAGTAGAGGCTCCATAGTGTGACTGATCTTACAGTAGAGGTTCCATAGTGTGACTGCTCTTACAGTAGAGGCTCCATAGTTTGACTGATCTTACAGCAGAGGTTCCATAGTGTGACTGCTCTTACAGTAGAGGTTCCATAGTGTGACTGCTCTTACAGTAGAGGTTCCATAGTGTGACTGCTCTTACAGTAGAGGTTCCATAGTGTGACTGCTCTTACAGTAGAGGTTCCATAGTGTGACTGCTCTTACAGTAGAGGGTTCCATAGTGTGACTGCTCTTACAGTAGAGGTTCCATAGTGTGACTGATCTTACAGTAGAGGCTCCATAGTGTGACTGATCTTACAGTAGAGGTTCCATAGTGTGACTGATCTTACAGTAGAGGTTCCATAGTGTGACCGCTCTTACAGTAGAGGTTCCATAGTGTGACTGATCTTACAGTAGAGGTTCCATAGTGTGACCGCTCTTACAGTAGAGGCTCCATAGTGTGACCGCTCTTACAGTAGAGGCTCCATAGTGTGACTGCTCTTACAGTAGAGGTTCCATAGTGTGACCGATCTTACAGTAGAGGGTCCATAGTGTGACTGCTCTTACAGTAGAGGCTCCATAGTGTGACTGCTCTTACAGTAGAGGCTCCATAGTGTGACTGCTCTTACAGTAGAGGTTCCATAGTGTGACTGCTCTTACAGTAGAGGGTCCATAGTGTGACCGCTCTTACAGTAGAGGTTCCATAGTGTGACCGATCTTACAGTAGAGGTTCCATAGTGTGACCGCTCTTACAGTAGAGGTTCCATAGTGTGACTGATCTTACAGTAGAGGTTCCATAGTGTGACTGCTCTTACAGTATAGGCTCCATAGTGTGACTGATCTTACAGTAGAGGCTCCATAGTGTGACTGATCTTACAATAGAGGCTCCATAGTGTGACTGCTCTTACAGTAGAGGTTCCATAGTGTGACTGCTCTTACAGTAGAGGCTCCATAGTGTGACTGATCTTACAGTAGAGGTTCCATAGTGTGACTGATCTTACAGTAGAGGTTCCATAGTGTGACTGATCTTACAGTAGAGGTTCCGTAGTGTGACTGCTCTTACAGTAGAGGCTCCATAGTGTGACTGATCTTACAGTAGAGGTTCCATAGTGTGACTGCTCTTACAGTAGAGGCTCCATAGTTTGACTGATCTTACAGCAGAGGTTCCATAGTGTGACTGCTCTTACAGTAGAGGTTCCATAGTGTGACTGCTCTTACAGTAGAGGTTCCATAGTGTGACTGCTCTTACAGTAGAGGTTCCATAGTGTGACTGCTCTTACAGTAGAGGTTCCATAGTGTGACTGCTCTTACAGTAGAGGGTTCCATAGTGTGACTGCTCTTACAGTAGAGGTTCCATAGTGTGACTGATCTTACAGTAGAGGCTCCATAGTGTGACTGATCTTACAGTAGAGGTTCCATAGTGTGACTGATCTTACAGTAGAGGTTCCATAGTGTGACCGCTCTTACAGTAGAGGTTCCATAGTGTGACTGATCTTACGGTAGAGGTTCCATAGTGTGACCGCTCTTACAGTAGAGGCTCCATAGTGTGACCGCTCTTACAGTAGAGGTTCCATAGTGTGACTGCTCTTACAGTAGAGGCTCCATAGTGTGACTGCTCTTACAGTAGAGGCTCCATAGTGTGACTGCTCTTACAGTAGAGGTTCCATAGTGTGACTGCTCTTACAGTAGAGGCTCCATAGTGTGACTGCTCTTACAGTAGAGGTTCCATAGTGTGACTGCTCTTACAGTAGAGGCTCCATAGTGTGACTGATCTTACAGTAGAGGTTCCATAGTGTGACTGATCTTACAGTAGAGGTTCCATAGTGTGACTGCTCTTACAGTAGAGGTTCCGTAGTGTGACTGCTCTTACAGTAGAGGCTCCATAGTGTGACTGATCTTACAGTAGAGGTTCCATAGTGTGACTGCTCTTACAGTAGAGGCTCCATAGTTTGACTGATCTTACAGCAGAGGTTCCATAGTGTGACTGCTCTTACAGTAGAGGTTCCATAGTGTGACTGATCTTACAGTAGAGGTTCCATAGTGTGACTGCTCTTACAGTATAGGCTCCATAGTGTGACTGATCTTACAGTAGAGGCTCCATAGTGTGACTGATCTTACAATAGAGGCTCCATAGTGTGACTGCTCTTACAGTAGAGGTTCCATAGTGTGACTGCTCTTACAGTAGAGGCTCCATAGTGTGACTGATCTTACAGTAGAGGTTCCATAGTGTGACTGATCTTACAGTAGAGGTTCCATAGTGTGACTGATCTTACAGTAGAGGTTCCGTAGTGTGACTGCTCTTACAGTAGAGGCTCCATAGTGTGACTGATCTTACAGTAGAGGTTCCATAGTGTGACTGCTCTTACAGTAGAGGCTCCATAGTTTGACTGATCTTACAGCAGAAGTTCCATAGTGTGACTGCTCTTACAGTAGAGGTTCCATAGTGTGACTGCTCTTACAGTAGAGGTTCCAAAGTGTGACTGCTCTTACAGTAGAGGTTCCATAGTGTGACTGCTCTTACAGTAGAGGTTCCATAGTGTGACTGCTCTTACAGTAGAGGGTTCCATAGTGTGACTGCTCTTACAGTAGAGGTTCCATAGTGTGACTGATCTTACAGTAGAGGCTCCATAGTGTGACTGATCTTACAGTAGAGGTTCCATAGTGTGACTGATCTTACAGTAGAGGTTCCATAGTGTGACCGCTCTTACAGTAGAGGTTCCATAGTGTGACTGATCTTACAGTAGAGGTTCCATAGTGTGACCGCTCTTACAGTAGAGGCTCCATAGTGTGACCGCTCTTACAGTAGAGGCTCCATAGTGTGACCGCTCTTACAGTAGAGGTTCCATAGTGTGACTGCTCTTACAGTAGAGGCTCCATAGTGTGACTGCTCTTACAGTAGAGGCTCCATAGTGTGACTGCTCTTACAGTAGAGGTTCCATAGTGTGACTGCTCTTACAGTAGAGGCTCCATAGTGTGACTGCTCTTACAGTAGAGGTTCCATAGTGTGACTGCTCTTACAGTAGAGGCTCCATAGTGTGACTGATCTTACAGTAGAGGTTCCATAGTGTGACTGATCTTACAGTAGAGGTTCCATAGTGTGACTGATCTTACAGTAGAGGTTCCGTAGTGTGACTGCTCTTACAGTAGAGGCTCCATAGTGTGACTGATCTTACAGTAGAGGTTCCATAGTGTGACTGCTCTTACAGTAGAGGCTCCATAGTTTGACTGATCTTACAGCAGAGGTTCCATAGTGTGACTGCTCTTACAGTAGAGGTTCCATAGTGTGACTGCTCTTACAGTAGAGGTTCCATAGTGTGACTGCTCTTACAGTAGAGGTTCCATAGTGTGACTGCTCTTACAGTAGAGGTTCCATAGTGTGACTGCTCTTACAGTAGAGGGTTCCATAGTGTGACTGCTCTTACAGTAGAGGTTCCATAGTGTGACTGATCTTACAGTAGAGGCTCCATAGTGTGACTGATCTTACAGTAGAGGTTCCATAGTGTGACTGATCTTACAGTAGAGGTTCCATAGTGTGACCGCTCTTACAGTAGAGGTTCCATAGTGTGACTGATCTTACAGTAGAGGTTCCATAGTGTGACCGCTTTTACAGTAGAGGCTCCATAGTGTGACCGCTCTTACAGTAGAGGCTCCATAGTGTGACTGCTCTTACAGTAGAGGTTCCATAGTGTGACTGCTCTTACAGTAGAGGCTCCATAGTGTGACTGCTCTTACAGTAGAGGCTCCATAGTGTGACTGCTCTTACAGTAGAGGTTCCATAGTGTGACTGCTCTTACAGTAGAGGGTCCATAGTGTGACCGCTCTTACAGTAGAGGTTCCATAGTGTGACTGCTCTTACAGTAGAGGTTCCATAGTGTGACTGCTCTTACAGTAGAGGTTCCATAGTGTGACTGCTCTTACAGTAGAGGTTCCATAGTGTGACCGCTCTTACAGTAGAGGTTCCATAGTGTGACCGCTCTTACAGTAGAGGTTCCATAGTGTGACTGCTCTTACAGTAGAGGGTCCATAGTGTGACCGCTCTTACAGTAGAGGTTCCATAGTGTGACCGCTCTTACAGTAGAGGCTCCATAGTGTGACTGCTCTTACAGTAGGGGCTCCATAGTGTGACTGCTCTTACAGTAGAGGTTCCATAGTGTGACTGCTCTTACAGTAGAGGTTCCATAGTGTGACTGCTCTTACAGTAGAGGTTCCATAGTGTGACTGCTCTTACAGTAGAGGTTCCATAGTGTGACTGCTCTTACAGTAGAGGTTCCATAGTGTGACTGCTCTTACAGTAGAGGTTCCATAGTGTGACTGATCTTACAGTAGAGGCTCCATAGTGTGACTGCTCTTACAGTAGAGGTTCCATAGTGTGACTGCTCTTACAGTAGAGGTTCCATAGTGTGGCTGCTCTTACAGTAGAGGCTCCATAGTGTGACTGCTCTTACAGTAGAGGTTCCATAGTGTGACTGATCTTACAGTAGAGGTTCCATAGTGTGACCGCTCTTACAGTAGAGGTTCCATAGTGTGGCTGCTCTTACAGTAGAGGCTCCATAGTGTGACTGCTCTTACAGTAGAGGTTCCATAGTGTGACTGATCTTACAGTAGAGGTTCCATAGTGTGACCGCTCTTACAGTAGAGGTTCCATAGTGTGGCTGCTCTTACAGTAGAGGTTCCATAGTGGGACTGCTCTTACAGTAGAGGTTCCATAGTGGGACTGCTCTTACAGTAGAGGCTCCATAGTGTGACTGCTCTTACAGTAGAGGTTCCATAGTGGGACTGCTCTTACAGTAGAGGTTCCATAGTGTGACTGCTCTTACAGTAGAGGCTCCATAGTGTGACTGCTCTTACAGTAGAGGTTCCATAGTGTGGCTGCTCTTACAGTAGAGGTTCCATAGTGGGACTGCTCTTACAGTAGAGGTTCCATAGTGGGACTGCTCTTACAGTAGAGGCTCCATAGTGTGACTGCTCTTACAGTAGAGGTTCCATAGTGTGACTGATCTTACAGTAGAGGTTCCATAGTGTGACTTCTCTTACAGTAGAGGTTCCATAGTGTGAATGATCTTACAGTAGAGGTTCCATAGTGTGACTGCTCTTACAGTAGAGGTTCCATAGTGTGACTGCTCTTACAGTAGGGAATCCTGTCTGTGATGGTGGTGAACCCAGGACTGGGTGTCGGCCGCCCCCACATTTAGCCACAGGGGCTGGTAGTTCGGGGGAGGGGTGACTTGATATTTACACAATATTAACTTTATGTTCCCCCAATTTCTAGGAAGGGTAAACACGACATCAGTAAACTCATTTTCAAGAGCGGAGATTTCCAGATGTCGCCTTACGCCGAATATCCGAAAACTCCGCGATCATCAGAATGGGGGCGAGAGACTATTGAGATGCAGGAGAACGGCAGCACCAAGAACCTGCTCCAGATGACGGACGTCTACTATTCTGTGAGTGGCAGCAGTGGGGGAGGGGGAACATTCCATTATATAATGGCAGCATCAACAGAACCGGATCACTGCTCTCAATGTGTACCCTAAGCTTCTGTACCCTCTATAATGTCCTGTATATTACCTCTATAATGTCCTGTATATTACCTCTATAATGTCCTGTATATTACCCTATATAATGCCCTGATTATTACCCTACATAATGCCTGTATATTGCTCTGTGTAGTGTCCCTCTATATTACCCTATAATGTCCTGTATCTTAACCTCTATAGTGTCCTGTATACTACCCTCTATAATGTCCTGTATATTACCTCTATAATGTCCTGTATATTACCCTATATAATGTCCTGATTATTACCCTATATAATGTACTGATTATTACCCTACATAATGCCTGTATATTGCTCTGTGTAGTGTCCTCTATATTACCCTATAATGTCCTGTATCTTAACCTCTATAGTGTCCTGTATACTACCCTCTATAATGTCCTGTATATTACCCTATATAATACTCTCTATAATGTCCTGTATATTACCCTCTATAGTGTCCTGTATATTACCCTACATAATGCCTGTATAATGTCCTCTATATTACCCCATATAATATCCTGTATATTATCCTATATAATGTCCTGTATACTGCTCTTTATAATGTCCTGTCTTTAACCCTATATAATATCCTTTATATTGCCCTATATAACGTCCTCTATATTATCCTATATAATGTCCTGTGCATTGCTCTCTATAAGGTCCTGTATATTACCCTATATAATACTCTCTATAATGTCCTGTATATTACCCTCTAGTGTCCTGTATAGTACCATCTATAATGTCCTGTATATCACCCTCTATAATGCCCTGTATATTACCCTCTATAATGTCCTGTGCATTGCTCTCTATAATGGCCTGTATATTACCTCTATAATGGCCTGTATATTACCCTCTATAATGTCCTGTGCATTGCTCTCTATAATGGCCTGTATATTACCTCTATAATGTCCTGTATATGACCCTATATAACGTCCTCTATATTACCCTATATAATGTCCTGTATATGACCCTATATAACGTCCTCTATATTACCCTATATAATGTCCTGTATATTGCTCTCTATAATATCCTGTTTTACACTATTATTGATCTTCTCTTTGTATTTTTAGCCGGCACTGAGGAACTCGGAGATTGAGAGGAACGGACTTTACCCGTACACAGGGCCGCCGGGATCCCGCCACTCGTGTATCTACCCCGGACAGTACAACCCATCATTTATTAACGAGGAGAACAGGAGGAGGGACTACTTCTAGACTAGGATGAAGGATGGGAGGCCGCCCGGAGCCCAGCACCCCAGAATCACGCCTCTCCGCCGCCATCTTACCTCCCTCTAATGTAATTTAGCAGCAGGCGTTGAGCGTTGTATCCGGCTGATTCTGGAAGATCCATGGACGGCGCCAGGACCGCGGGGTCAGGATACGGCGGCTGTTGTGATAGATGCGCTGGGTGAGCCGGCTGCGCCAGTTTCTGGTCCCTTTTCTGTGCAGTTCTGGATAATCTGAATGTAGTCGCTGATAGATGGCGAGAGTCGGCAAACAACGGACGCCGCACGTCCTGCGACAATCATTTCCAGTAATTTATTGACTATGGACAATTTCTGTGGGAAAAATGTGACTGAAGCCGCCAGGAGCTGCTGACCGCAAGGCTGCGCACGCGCCACCGCCACAAATACGAGGAACACGTCCCCCAAAAGCAGCAACTTATGAAATAGTAGGATCTGATTGGTCGCTTGGTGACGACATTTGGCCTGTACCACGACTCTCATCATCCCCCGTGTTACAATGTAGCAATATGGCGGCGGCGTGACGCAACGTGCAGAAGGTTCTCCTGTGGTCCAGGCAACGTGATGCGGGGGTCCGGCTGTCTCCGCTGTGACATAGGGAATGATTGTGAGGCATGAGGCATCTGGTGCCCCTTTTCCAGGGAGTATCCAGATAGGACGGTCATACACAGCCAATCCCTCCATTGTCGGGGGCGGGGGGCAGTCATACACAGCCGATCCCTCCTTTGTCGAGGGGGGGGGGGGGCAGTCATACACAGCCTATCCCTCCATTGTCGGGGGCGGGGGGCAGTCATACACAGCCGATCCCTCCATTGTCGTCGGGGGGGGAGTCATACACAGCCGATCCCTCCTTTGTCGAGGGGGGGGGGGGCAGTCATACACAGCCGATCCCTCATTTGTCGGGGGGGGGGGGGGGGGCTGTCATACGCAGCCGATCCCTCCATTGTCGGGGGGGGGGGGGCGGTCATACACAGCCGATCCTTCCATTGTCGGGGAGCGCGGTGTTCACTCATTTGCTCTTTACATTGAAGTCATTTTGTGGTAGAAACACAAGTTTTCTACACAACTAAGACCGCGTTCACACCAGCGTCGGGTTCCGTCAGACCTTTCCGTATTGGTAATACTTGTGTTGCTAATGGTTTCTGTTTGTTTCCGTTTTTTTGCGGAATCAATAGCGCAGTGGACTTGTCAGTTTCCGTTCATGGCTTCCTCCGGTGGGAAGGTCTGAACCCGACGCGGATGTGAAAGAAGTAATAACAGGTCTCTGACCGGAGCCGCCATCCGTTACACTGGACACGATGGACGCCGCCCCGGGGGGTTACAAGAATGCATCACATAAGCGAGGCCAACGCCGCGTGTAGGGGCACAATACGAAAAGACACAAGCGCCGTATAATGATGAGAAAATCACTTCTCACGCTGATCCTACATTACATCATACTCCAGTCACATCCAGAGCTGCAGTCACTGTTCTGTTACATCATGTCTTATACTCCAGTCACATTCAGAGCTGCAGTCACTGTTCTGCTGTTACACCATGTATTATACTCCAGTCACATCCAGAGCTGCAGTCACTGTTCTTCTGTTACACCATGTATTATACTCCAGTCACATCCAGAGCTGCAGTCACTGTTCTTCTGTTACACCATGTATTATACTCCAGTCACATCCAGAGCTGCAGTCACTGTTCTATTGTGTCTTATATGTCAGTTATACTTACAGATTCCTTCCAACTTTTGCAGTGACTCCATGTCTTATACTCCAGTCACATCCAGAGCTGAGTACTTTATACAATATCTCCCACAACACAGCAGAGCCCTCCATGGTCTGTACAGACGAGGATCCTGTAAATTGACACCGTGAGATATCAGATCTTGTAGTTCTATAAGAAAAACAGAATTGTGACTGCAGCTCTGGATGTGACTGGAGTATAATACATGTACTTTTATAAAGCTGCTCAGCACCGGATGGCGGTGGTGGTGCGGATGGCGGCGGTGGTGGTGGTGCGGATGGTGGTGGTGCGGATGGTGGTGGTGCGGATGGCGGCGGCGGTGGTGGTGCGGATGGCGGCGGTGGTGCGGATGGCGGCGGTGGTGGTGCGGATGGAGGCGGTGATGGTGCGGATGGTGCTGCGCAGTGTCCTCTCTTTACACGCAGGCCGTGTCCCCTCTGACTGGTTTTCTCCAGCACAAGTTTTGGGGGTTCAGATCGGTCCCTCCCCCGACCCTGTAATGGAGGAGGGGAATTATTTAATGTAACATTTTATTTTTCTACACAAGCTGTAAACTAATCCCGTGATCTCCAGCAGCTCTGGGCCGTGCCGCCGCTGGTGACGTTCGCCGTATTTATACCGTAGCCTGTATGTATCCTACAAGCAGCCGCGTCCATTCTACTTCGCAATTCAATAGTTAAACACCGGTGCCGCCATCATCTGGTCAGGTGACCTATGTATCCACATCTGTGGCCAGTTAAACCACTGTATTAGCCCCTCCCCCGGCACCACCCACGAGGGGCCACTACCTGTATAGATGACCATCGTCCTTGTCCGTTTGTAGTGTTCGGATCCTTTTTGTACGGTGATGGGGCTGGCGTTGTAGTCAGACTCCGAACCGATGAAGATGAATAAACCCGAACGTCATTATTTCCCGCGCTTCACTTGTCTCATTTCTGGGGGGGTGAATACAATCAGATGAGGGCGGTGCAGCTGCATTAGCGGATTATCCCATGCTGCCCCCTATGGGAGGGATCTGGTACTGCACATGGAATAAGACATCAGTACAGCGCAGTTAACTCTCAGGCGGATGTAAAAGATTTACAGAATTATTATCACACAAGAAGTGATACCGCCGCGTCCTCCTGTTCCTCGCTCAGTATTTCACTTGTCAGAGCTGCAGTTTGTGCTCCAGAGTGACTCTTCTTAGTGTAACGGGAAGTGGCAGCAATTTCGGAGCCTATGAGTGACAGTCACCGGCCACCGCTAAAATTATATAGACAGGTCTGTGAATCCTGTGTGCGCCATTCTCATGTCAGCCATTATGGCGCTAGGTTAACAAGCTCTATGTTATGGTAAGACAAGGCTTTATAATAAAATATATATATGAGCCGATCTCATGATGTAAAAACATTGAAAAATAGGACATTCATGTGTGCACCCTATGCATGATCCACTATACCAGTCAGCAGCAGCAAGAGCCGGCCGTTACCAGTCAGCAGCAGCAAGAGCCGGCCATTACCAGTCAGCAGCAGCAAGAGCCGGCCGTTACCAGTCAGCAGCAGCAAGAGCCGGCCGTTACCAGTCAGCAGCACCAAGAGCCGGCCGTTACCAGTCAGCAGCAGCAAGAGCCGGCCGTTACCAGTCAGCAGCAGCAAGAGCCGGCCGTTACCAGTCAGCAGCAGCAAGAGCCGGCCGTTACCAGTCAGCAGCAGCAAGAGCCGGCCGTTACCAGTCAGCAGCAGCAAGAGCCGGCCGTTATATCAGTCAGCAGCAGCAAGAGCCGGCTGTTATATCAGTCAGCAGCAGCAAGAGCCGGCCGTTATATCAGACAGCAGCAGCAAGAGCCGGCCGTTATATCAGACAGCAGCAGCAAGAGCCGGCCGTTATATCAGACAGCAAGAGCCGGCCGTTATATCAGTCAGCAGCAGCAAGAGTCGGCAGTTATATCAGTCAGCAGCAGCAAGAGACGGCCGTTATATCAGTCAGCAGCAGCAAGAGCCGGCAGTTATATCAGTCAGCAGCAGCAGCAAGAGCCGGCAGTTATACCAGTCAGCAGCAGCAAGAGCCGGCCGTTATATCAGACAGCAGCAGCAAGAGCCGGCCGTTATACCAGTCAGCAGCAGCAAGAGCCGGCCGTTATATCAGTCATCAGCAGCAAGAGCCGGCAGTTATATCAGACAGCAGCAGCAAGAGCCGGCCGTTATACCAGTCAGCAGCTAATGGACTGAACCTCTGGATGCATCACAAGGGTTAATGACGACTTTAGGTCACCTGTGGCTAGTAACTGCTTAACTTCCTGATATTATTGGGGCTTTACCTGCTCACAAGGAAGTGACAGGAGGATGTAATGAGGGTACAGGGAGCTCTAGACACTGCAGTCTCACTGCCTGTCACGTGGCCTTCTGTAAACAATGCTTCATCGTTGTATAAAGTTCTGCTAATTTTTTAGTATACATTATGTTCGATATATCTGCTTGCTTTCAGTGAATGGAAATATTATTGCTTACATCTAGAGGCTGAAAACGTCCTGTTTACAGAGCTGATTGTTACAATGTATCGGTGTGGACAATCCTCTGTGAGCTAAACACAACTGTAGCAATAATCTCTCTCTTGTCCTAGCTATAATTTACTCTCTATGCCCAAAAGTATGTAACGGTTACCCCCTCCTAATATTGAGTTCAGGCGTTTCAGTCATACCCACTGCAAACAGGTGCATAAATCAAGGACAAGTGTACGCTAATACATTACGAGCAGCAATATAACCGCCATACAGTGGTCAGCCACCAGGTCTACACAGCGCTATGCAGAGTATTCTCACCCTGCAGACCATTCAAGAGAATACAGCACTGAGAAGACAACAGCAGAAAACAGAACTATTACATGATGTGACTCACAGGTGACATTTCTGATTGTAGACGTTCTCTTTCCTTTTCTTCTCCATCCGGTCCAGACCTCCATGGACGACTTCTCCTGAGCACTACAGAGTTTCCTGCTGAGACATCGTTGGCTCTTCTCTTCTGCAGCCATCCCCGTCCTGTATAGCAACGCACATTCAGACCCCGGACCAAGCCACTAAATGACAGGGTTGTTCCCTACTTACAGGATATGAGAAATGTCTGATAGATGCTCCGGGCCGCGCGGCTCTTCCCATTCTTTTCAATATTTGTTACGCTGCTCAGCTGTTTCTGTACCTTCCATACAACAGTCCCCGCCGCACCAGGAGAAACGGTCGTTGGGTGACCCCCGTTCTCTATATCGGTGCGGGACTTAGAGCGGAGTAGCCCCGATACCCCTGAAGACGCTACATCGTAGCGAAACGTCGGGGGGGCTTCCATTTCTATTTTAAATACTTGTCCTGCTGACTCCTAGAATCTAATTGTGAGCTGGGTGCAACGTGCTGCAGCCGTTAGCTCTAGGCTCCTTATACTTTGCACTGTGCTGATTGCAGTCAGCAATGGACCTTGTTTTTACGTATATGTAGTTTGTCTTTGTCGCAAAAATCAAATAAACACTTTATTATTTTCTATTCTGATAGTTGGAAAACAGGGCTTTTTTGCCGGTAGGCAAATCAATCTTTTCAATTGGACTTAGAGCGGAGACCCTCATCTATCAGACGTTTATGGTATATCCTATGAATATGGCATAAACGTCTAAATTGAAAATACCCCTTTATTTCAGACCCCAGACCGGACCCCAAAACTTATCCAGACTATCCCCCTTTAATAATTAGACCCCTCTATATACTCCCCTCCTCACGCTGCACAGCATCAGAACCCAAGAGCTGGGAGAGGGGAGTATGATCGGCCGTTATCTATAGGGTTAATCCAATAGGTAACAGCCAATTTAAAGAAAACAAAAGCTGGTACGTTTAGCCCCCACCTGAATTCGCCCCCGGCAGTGGAAGTGTCTGGGAGTAGCAACAGCTCAGCAAGTGGTAGACCATGGACACCCGAGAGCGGCGCCACGCGTGGAGTGTCATAATCGCCTGTCCTCTGTTGGATCACGGACTACAGAGCTCCACGCCGCCTCAGGAAGTGACACCAGAACCGTGCGCCCAGAGCTTCATGGCCTAAGATCACCATGCACAATGCCAAGCAGCAGCTGGAGTGGTGTAAAGCACGTCATCACTGGACTCAGCGTGTTCCCTGGAGGGATGAATGACGGCTCACTATCTGGCAGTCTGATGGAGGGATCTGGGTTTGGCAGATGCGAGGAGAACGTTACCTACCGAAATACACAGCGACTACTGTAACATCAGGAGGAGGGGGAATGGGCTGGGGGCATTTTTCAGGGTTCGGACACTTAGTTCCAGTGAAGGGTTAATGTTACAGCATACAAAGACATGTCAGGCCTCATGCACGCGACCGTAGAGGTGTGCGGGGCCCGTGATCACGGAGCGTACACACACACAAGATGCGGAGGTAACGAGCCCGGACAGTAAAGGTGGCCCAAAAAATGACGCGTCTGATGGTTTTGAGGTCCGGGCTCCGACCAACGCAAGAGATGTGGAAACCATGGTCATGTGCATTGGCCCCTAGGACATAATGGGCCCTATACTGACGGCAAAAGCAGCTCCGCACAGTCGTGTCATGGGGCCAAACAATTGTAGCTGCCCACTAGTGGGGTAACAGTTTGGGGTACTTTCCTGTTCAAGAATGACTGCGCCCCAGTCCACAGAGACCTCCATAAAGACCTGGGGGGAGGGGTGGAAGAACGAGTCCGGACCTCAACCCCATCCAGAGCTCCCCCAACCTCAGCGCCGAACCTCAAAAAAGTGTGCACAAACTCCCACAGACACCCCAAAATCTTGTGGAAAGCTTTCCCTGAGGAGTTGGGGCTGTTATACCCGCAAAAGGGGGGGGGGGCTTCCTATTAACACGCAGGGTTGTGGAACGGGATGTCCCGCGAGCGCACACACAGGTGACACTTTTGACCATTTAGATTATTAGTCTGGCATCCAGGTTATAGTTAAGGGACAAAGTAAATTCTGCAGCAACATTGTCTATATTGCATAAAATTGTAACAAACCCTCAGCTGTGAGAAGTGTTAAAATAGAACGGGTATTCATGATCTGGATGTAAACAAAGATATTCCCGTTCACTGACAACAAGCAGGGATTTTGACAATGGTGAGAAACACAAAGGCCCACAGCCATCAATGTATTTGCCAGTTTTTGGCGTAAAGTTCCCAAAATTTTCGCAAATCATCGCGTGCGCTAAAATAGTGCAAAAAAAATTCATTTTAAATGCAGAACTCGCCAAAATGTGGAAACCGTGAACGCGGTCACAGTGGAGGGGGCGCGGTCTCCATAACTTCAGACAAATTTATTGAAGTGAAAGTCAGAAAATGGCGCAATATTTGTTGGAAATCGACAGCTTCTCATAACGGATGTGCAAATTTTAATACATTTCACGCAATTCACTGCAACGTAGCTTTTTTTTTCAGCCGGTCGTATGAAACGCCAATATTATTAACGGTCTACAGAACGATGAAGCTTCAGGTCCACACGGGGGTGTCGAGGAGAGTTCCCCTTTATAAACCCTTGACCTGCCCCATGATGTACGGAGGTTACAGGGGCCGCGCGCTCATTTACCTGCATGGAGGCCGCGCGCGCTTCCTGAGGCCGGAACAAACCCCCGACAATAGCAGCGGAGATTAGGGGTCTCAGAGCAGGACGCCCCCCGATCAACTACTGGGGACCTCACCAGGAAAAAAGGAAATCACTGCGGACGTCACCTGATAAAGTGATTGGACAGTGAGAAGGAGAGAGAGCAGGTGCAGCTCTAGAGAAGTCCTGTATGTAACAACAAGTCCCGTATATGACAAGTCCCGTATGTAATAACAAGTCCCGTATGTAATAACAAGTCCCGTATGTAACAACAAGCCCAGTATATAACAAGTCCCGTATGTTACAACAAGTCCCGTATGTTACAACAAGTCCCGTATGTTACAACAAGTCCCGTATGTTACAACAAGTCCCGTATGTTACAACAAGTCCCGTATGTTACAACAAGTCCCGTATGTTACAACAAGTCCCGTATGTTACAACAAGTCCCGTATGTTACAACAAGTCCCGTATGTTACAACAAGCCCCGTCTGTAACAAGCCCCGTCTGTAACAAGCCCCGTCTGTAACAAGCCCCGTCTGTAACAAGTCCCGTATGTAACAAGTCCCGTTTGTAACAAGTCCCGTTTGTAACAAGTCCCGTATGTAACATGTCCCGTATGTAACATGTCCCGTATGTAACATGTCCCGTATGTAACATGTCCCGTATGTAACATGTCCCGTATGTAACATGTCCCGTATGTAACGATTCCCGTATGTAACGAGTCCCGTATGTAACGAGTCCCGTATGTAACGAGTCCCGTATGTAACGAGTCCCGTATGTAACGAGTCCCGTATGTAACGAGTCCCGTCTGTAACGAGCCCCGTCTGTAACGAGTCCCGTATGTAACGAGTCCCGTATGTAACGAGTCCCGTATGTAACGAGTCCCGTCTGTAACAAGCCCCGTCTGTAACAAGCCCCGTCTGTAACAAGTCCCGTCTGTAACATGTCCCGTCTGTAACATGTCCCGTCTGTAACATGTCCCGTCTGTAACATGTCCCGTCTGTAACATGTCCCGTCTGTAACATGTCCCGTCTGTAACATGTCCCGTATGTAACAAGTCCGTTATATAACAAGTCCCGTATATATAACAAGCCCGATATATAACAAGTCCCGTATATATAACAAGCCCGATATATAACAAGCCCCGTCTATAACAAGCCCCGTCTATAACAAGCCCCGTCTATAACAAGCCCCGTCTATAACAAGCCCCGTCTATAACAAGCCCCGTCTATAACAAGCCCCGTCTATAACAAGCCCCGTCTATAACAAGCCCCGTCTATAACAAGCCCCGTCTATAACAAGCCCCGTCTATAACAAGCCCCGTCTATAACAAGCCCAGTCTATAACAAGTCCCGTCTATAACAAGTCCCGTCTATAACAAGTCCCGTCTATAACAAGTCCCGTCTATAACAAGTCCCGTCTATAACAAGTCCCGTCTATAACAAGTCCCGTCTATAACAAGTCCCGTCTATAACAAGTCCCGTCTATAACAAGTCCCGTCTATAACAAGTCCCGTCTATAACAAGTCCCGTCTATAACAAGTCCCGTCTATAACAAGTCCCGTCTATAACAAGTCCCGTCTATAACAAGTCCCGTCTATAACAAGCCCCGTCTATAACAAGCCCCGTCTATAACAAGCCCCGTATATAACAAGTCCCGTATATAACATGTCCCGTATATAACAAGCCCCGTATATAACAAGCCACGTATATAACAAGTCCCGTCTATAACAAGTCCCGTCTATAACAAGTTCGATATATAACAAGCCCCGTATATAACAAGCCCCGTATATAACAAGCCCCGTATATAACAAGCCCCGTATATAACAAGCCCCGTATATAACAAGCCCCGTATATAACAAGCCCCGTCTATAACAAGCCCCGTCTATAACAAGCCCCGTCTATAACAAGCCCCGTCTATAACAAGCCCCGTCTATAACAAGCCCCGTATATAACAAGTCCCGTATATAACATGTCCCGTATATAACAAGCCCCGTATATAACAAGCCCCGTATATAACAAGCCCCGTATATAACAAGCCCCGTATATAACAAGCCCCGTATATAACAAGCCCCGTATACAACAAGCCCCGTATATAACAAGCCCAGTATATAACAAGCCCAGTATATAACAAGCCCGCCTATAACAAGCCCCGTCTATAACAAGCCCCGTATATAACAAGCCCCGTATATAACAAGCCCGTATATAACATGTCCCGTATATAACAAGCCCCGTATATAACAAGTCCGGTATATAACAAGCCCCGTCTATAACAAGCCCCGTCTATAACAAGCCCCGTCTATAACAAGCCCCGTCTATAACAAGCCCCGTCTATAACAAGCCCCGTCTATAACAAGCCAAGTCCCGTATATAACAAGTCCCGTATATAACAAGTCCCGTATATAACAAGTCCCGTATATAACAAGTCCCGTATATAACAAGTCCCGTATATAACAAGTCCCGTATATAACAAGTCCCGTATATAACAAGTCCCGTATATAACAAGTCCCGTATATAACAAGTCCCGTATATAACAAGTCCCGTATATAACAAGTCCCGTATATAACAAGTCCTGTCTATAACAAGTCCCGTTTATAACAAGTCCCGTCTATAACAAGCCCCGTCTATAACAAGCCCCGTATATAACATGCCCCGTATATAACATGTCCCGTATATAACATGTCCCGTATATACAAGCCCCGTATATAACAAGCCCCGTATATAACAAGCCCCGTATATAACAAGCCCCGTATATAACAAGTCCCGTATATAACAAGTCCCGTATATAACAAGCCCCGTCTATAACAAGCCCCGTCTATAACAAGCCCCGTCTATAACAAGCCCCGTCTATAACATGGCCCGTCTATAACATGGCCCGTATATAACATGTCCCGTATATAACATGTCCCGTCTATAACAAGTCCCGTCTATAACAAGTCCCGTCTATAACAAGCCCCGTCTATAACAAGCCCCGTCTATAACAAGCCCCGTCTATAACAAGCCCCGTCTATAACAAGCCCCGTCTATAACAAGCCCCGTCTATAACAAGCCCCGTCTATAACAAGCCCCGTCTATAACAAGCCCCGTCTATAACAAGCCCCGTCTATAACAAGCCAAGTCCCGTCTATAACAAGTCCCGTCTATAACAAGCCAAGTCCCGTCTATAACAAGTCCCGTCTATAACAAGCCCCGTCTATAACAAGCCCCGTCTATAACAAGCCCCGTCTATAACAAGCCCCGTCTATAACAAGCCCCGTCTATAACAAGCCCCGTCTATAACAAGCCCCGTCTATAACAAGTCCCGTATATAACAAGTCCCGTCTATAACAAGTCCCGTCTATAACAAGTCCCGTCTATAACAAGTCCCGTCTATAACAAGTCCCGTCTATAACAAGTCCCGTCTATAACAAGCCCCGTCTATAACAAGCCCCGTCCCGTCTATAACAAGTCCCGTCTATAACAAGTCCCGTATATAACAAGTCCCGTATATAACAAGTCCCGTATATAACAAGCCCGTATATAACAACAAGCCCCGTATATAACAAGTCCCGTATATAACAAGTCCCGTATATATAACAAGTCCCGTATATATAACAAGTCCCGTATATATAACAAGTCCCGTATATATAACAAGCCCCGTATATAACAAGCCCCGTCTATAACAAGCCCCGTCTATAACAAGCCCCGTCTATAACAAGCCAAGTCCCGTCTATAACAAGTCCCGTCTATAACAAGTCCCGTCTATAACAAGCCCCGTCTATAACAAGCCCCGTCTATAACAAGCCCCGTATATAACAAGCCCCGTCTATAACAAGCCCCGTCTATAACAAGCCCCGTCTATAACAAGCCCCGTCTATAACAAGCCCCGTCTATAACAAGCCCCGTCTATAACAAGCCCCGTCTATAACAAGCCCCGTCTATAACAAGCCCCGTCTATAACAAGCCCCGTATATAACAAGTCCCGTCTATAACAAGTCCCGTCTATAACAAGTCCCGTATATAACAAGTCCCGTCTATAACAAGTCCCGTCTATAACAAGTCCCGTCTATAACAAGTCCCGTCTATAACAAGTCCCGTCTATAACAAGTCCCGTCTATAACAAGCCCCGTCTATAACAAGCCCCGTATATAACAAGTCCCGTATATAACATGTCCCGTATATAACAAGCCCCGTATATAACAAGTCCCGTCTATAACAAGTCCCGTCTATAACAAGTTCGATATATAACAAGCCCCGTATATAACAAGCCCCGTATATAACAAGCCCCGTATATAACAAGCCCCGTATATAACAAGCCCCGTATATAACAAGTCCCGTCTATAACAAGTCCCGTCTATAACAAGTCCCGTATATAACAAGTCCCGTCTATAACAAGTCCCGTCTATAACAAGTCCCGTCTATAACAAGTCCCGTCTATAACAAGTCCCGTCTATAACAAGTCCCGTCTATAACAAGCCCCGTCTATAACAAGCCCCGTATATAACAAGTCCCGTATATAACATGTCCCGTATATAACAAGCCCCGTATATAACAAGTCCCGTCTATAACAAGTCCCGTCTATAACAAGTTCGATATATAACAAGCCCCGTATATAACAAGCCCCGTATATAACAAGCCCCGTATATAACAAGCCCCGTATATAACAAGCCCCGTATATAACAAGCCCCGTATATAACAAGCCCCGTCTATAACAAGCCCCGTCTATAACAAGCCCCGTCTATAACAAGCCCCGTCTATAACAAGCCCCGTCTATAACAAGCCCCGTATATAACAAGTCCCGTATATAACATGTCCCGTATATAACAAGCCCCGTATATAACAAGCCCCGTATATAACAAGCCCCGTATATAACAAGCCCCGTATATAACAAGCCCCGTATATAACAAGCCCCGTATATAACAAGCCCCGTATATAACAAGCCCCGTATATAACAAGCCCAGTATATAACAAGCCCAGTATATAACAAGCCCGCCTATAACAAGCCCCGTCTATAACAAGCCCCGTATATAACAAGCCCCGTATATAACAAGCCCCGTATATAACATGTCCCGTATATAACAAGCCCCGTATATAACAAGTCCGGTATATAACAAGCCCCGTCTATAACAAGCCCCGTCTATAACAAGCCCCGTCTATAACAAGCCCCGTCTATAACAAGCCCCGTCTATAACAAGCCCCGTCTATAACAAGCCCCGTCTATAACAAGCCCCGTCTATAACAAGCCAAGTCCCGTATATAACAAGTCCCGTATATAACAAGTCCCGTATATAACAAGTCCCGTATATAACAAGTCCCGTATATAACAAGTCCCGTATATAACAAGTCCCGTATATAACAAGTCCCGTATATAACAAGTCCCGTATATAACAAGTCCCGTATATAACAAGTCCCGTATATAACAAGTCCCGTATATAACAAGTCCCGTATATAACAAGTCCCGTCTATAACAAGTCCCGTTTATAACAAGTCCCGTCTATAACAAGCCCCGTCTATAACATGCCCCGTATATAACATGCCCCGTATATAACATGTCCCGTATATAACATGTCCCGTATATACAAGCCCCGTATATAACAAGCCCCGTATATAACAAGCCCCGTATATAACAAGCCCCGTATATAACAAGTCCCGTATATAACAAGTCCCGTATATAACAAGCCCCGTCTATAACAAGCCCCGTCTATAACAAGCCCCGTCTATAACAAGCCCCGTCTATAACAAGCCCCGTCTATAACATGGCCCGTCTATAACATGGCCCGTATATAACATGTCCCGTATATAACATGTCCCGTCTATAACAAGTCCCGTCTATAACAAGTCCCGTCTATAACAAGCCCCGTCTATAACAAGCCCCGTCTATAACAAGCCCCGTCTATAACAAGCCCCGTCTATAACAAGCCCCGTCTATAACAAGCCCCGTCTATAACAAGCCCCGTCTATAACAAGCCAAGTCCCGTCTATAACAAGTCCCGTCTATAACAAGCCAAGTCCCGTCTATAACAAGTCCCGTCTATAACAAGCCCCGTCTATAACAAGCCCCGTCTATAACAAGCCCCGTCTATAACAAGCCCCGTCTATAACAAGCCCCGTCTATAACAAGCCCCGTCTATAACAAGCCCCGTCTATAACAAGCCCCGTCTATAACAAGTCCCGTATATAACAAGTCCCGTCTATAACAAGTCCCGTCTATAACAAGTCCCGTCTATAACAAGTCCCGTCTATAACAAGTCCCGTCTATAACAAGCCCCGTCTATAACAAGCCAAGTCCCGTCTATAACAAGTCCCGTCTATAACAAGTCCCGTATATAACAAGTCCCGTATATAACAAGCCCGTATATAACAACAAGCCCCGTATATAACAAGTCCCGTATATAACAAGTCCCGTATATATAACAAGTCCCGTATATATAACAAGTCCCGTATATATAACAAGTCCCGTATATATAACAAGCCCCGTATATAACAAGCCCCGTCTATAACAAGTCCCGTCTATAACAAGCCAAGTCCCGTCTATAACAAGTCCCGTCTATAACAAGTCCCGTCTATAACAAGTCCCGTCTATAACAAGCCCCGTCTATAACAAGCCCCGTCTATAACAAGCCCCGTATATAACAAGCCCCGTCTATAACAAGCCCCGTCTATAACAAGCCCCGTCTATAACAAGCCCCGTCTATAACAAGCCCCGTCTATAACAAGCCCCGTCTATAACAAGCCCCGTCTATAACAAGCCCCGTCTATAACAAGCCCCGTCTATAACAAGCCCCGTCTATAACAAGCCCCGTCTATAACAAGCCCCGTCTATAACAAGCCCCGTCTATAACAAGCCCCGTCTGTAACAAGCCCCGTCTGTAACAAGCCCCGTCTGTAACAAGTCCCGTCTGTAACAAGTCCCGTCTGTAACAAGTCCCGTCTGTAACAAGTCCCGTCTGTAACAAGCCCCGTATATAACAAGCCCCGTATATAACAAGCCCCGTATATAACAAGCCCCGTATATAACAAGCCCCGTATATAACAAGCCCAGTATATAACAAGCCCAGTATATAACAAGCCCGCCTATAACAAGCCCCGTCTATAACAAGCCCCGTATATAACAAGCCCCGTATATAACATGTCCCGTATATAACAAGCCCCGTATATAACAAGTCCGGTATATAACAAGTCCCGTATATATAACAAGTCCCGTATATATAACAAGTCCCGTATATATAACAAACCCCGTCTATAACAAGCCCCGTCTATAACATGTCCCGTCTATAACATGTCCCGTCTATAACATGTCCCGTCTATAACAAACCCCGTCTAACAAGCCCCGTCTATAACAAGCCCCGTCTATAACAAGCCCCGTCTATAACAAGCCCCGTCTATAACATGTCCCGTCTATAACATGTCCCGTCTATAACATGTCCCGTCTATAACATGTCCCGTCTATAACAAGCCCCGTATATAACAAGCCCCGTATATAACAAGCCCCGTATATAACAAGTCCCGTATATAACAAGCCCGTATATAACAACAAGCCCCGTATATAACAAGTCCCGTATATAACAAGTCCCGTATATAACAAGTCCCGTATATATAACAAGCCCCGTATATAACAAGCCCCGTATATAACAAGTCCCGTCTATAACAAGCCCCGTCTATAACAAGCCAAGTCCCGTCTATAACAAGTCCCGTCTATAACAAGTCCCGTCTATAACAAGCCCCGTCTATAACAAGCCCCGTCTATAACAAGCCCCGTCTATAACAAGCCCCGTCTATAACAAGCCCCGTCTATAACAAGCCCCGTCTATAACATGGCCCGTCTATAACATGGCCCGTCTATAACATGTCCCGTATATAACATGTCCCGTATATAACATGTCCCGTATATAACATGTCCCGTCTATAACAAGTCCCGTCTATAACAAGTCCCGTCTAGAACAAGCCCCGTCTAGAACAAGCCCCGTCTAGAACAAGCCCCGTCTATAACAAGCCCCGTCTATAACAAGCCCCGTCTATAACAAGCCCCGTCTATAACAAGCCCCGTCTATAACAAGCCAAGTCCCGTCTATAACAAGTCCCGTCTATAACAAGCCAAGTCCCGTCTATAACAAGTCCCGTCTATAACAAGCCCCGTCTATAACAAGCCCCGTCTATAACAAGCCCCGTCTATAACAAGCCCCGTCTATAACAAGCCAAGTCCCGTATATAACAAGTCCCGTATATAACAAGTCCCGTCTATAACAAGTCCCGTCTATAACAAGTCCCGTCTATAACAAGTCCCGTCTATAACAAGTCCCGTCTATAACAAGCCCCGTCTATAACAAGCCAAGTCCCGTCTATAACAAGTCCCGTATATAACAAGTCCCGTCTATAACAAGCCCCGTCTATAACAAGCCCCGTCTATAACAAGCCCCGTCTATAACAAGCCCCGTCTATAACATGGCCCGTATATAACATGTCCCGTATATAACATGTCCCGTATATAACATGTCCCGTATATAACAAGTCCCGTCTATAACAAGTCCCGTCTATAACAAGTCCCGTCTATAACAAGCCCCGTCTATAACAAGCCCCGTCTATAACAAGCCCCGTCTATAACAAGCCCCGTCTATAACAAGCCCCGTCTATAACAAGCCAAGTCCCGTCTATAACAAGTCCCGTCTATAACAAGCCAAGTCCCGTCTATAACAAGTCCCGTCTATAACAAGCCCCGTCTATAACAAGCCCCGTCTATAACAAGCCCCGTCTATAACAAGCCCCGTCTATAACAAGCCCCGTCTATAACAAGCCAAGTCCCGTATATAACAAGTCCCGTCTATAACAAGTCCCGTCTATAACAAGTCCCGTCTATAACAAGTCCCGTCTATAACAAGTCCCGTCTATAACAAGTCCCGTATATAACAAGCCCCGTCTATAACAAGCCAAGTCCCGTCTATAACAAGTCCCGTCTATAACAAGTCCCGTCTATAACAAGTCCCGTATATAACAAGTCCCGTATATAACAAGTCCCGTATATAACAAGTCCCGTATATAACAAGTCCCGTATATAACAAGTCCCGTATATAACAAGTCCCGTATATAACAAGCCCGCCTATAACAAGCCCCGTCTATAACAAGCCCCGTATATAACAAGCCCCGTATATAACATGTCCCGTATATAACAAGCCCCGTATATAACAAGTCCGGTATATAACAAGTCCCGTATATATAACAAGTCCCGTATATATAACAAACCCCGTCTATAACAAGCCCCGTCTATAACATGTCCCGTCTATAACATGTCCCGTCTATAACAAGCCCCGTCTATAACAAACCCCGTCTAACAAGCCCCGTCTATAACAAGCCCCGTCTATAACAAGCCCCGTCTATAACAAGTCCCGTCTATAACATGTCCCGTCTATAACATGTCCCGTCTATAACAAGCCCCGTATATAACAAGCCCCGTATATAACAAGCCCCGTATATAACAAGTCCCGTATATAACAAGCCCGTATATAACAACAAGCCCCGTATATAACAAGTCCCGTATATAACAAGTCCCGTATATATAACAAGTCCCGTATATATAACAAGTCCCGTATATAACAAGTCCCGTATATATAACAAGCCCCGTATATAACAAGCCCCGTATATAACAAGCCCCGTATATAACAAGTCCCGTCTATAACAAGCCCCGTCTATAACAAGCCAAGTCCCGTCTATAACAAGTCCCGTCTATAACAAGTCCCGTCTATAACAAGCCCCGTCTATAACAAGCCCCGTCTATAACAAGCCCCGTCTATAACAAGCCCCGTCTATAACAAGCCCCGTCTATAACAAGCCCCGTCTATAACAAGCCCCGTCTATAACAAGCCCCGTCTATAACAAGCCCCGTCTATAACAAGCCCCGTCTATAACAAGCCCCGTCTATAACAAGCCCCGTCTATAACAAGCCCCGTCTATAACAAGCCCCGTCTATAACAAGCCCCGTCTATAACAAGCCCCGTCTATAACAAGCCCCGTCTATAACAAGCCAAGTCCCGTATATAACAAGTCCCGTATATAACAAGTCCCGTATATAACAAGTCCCGTATATAACAAGTCCCGTATATAACAAGTCCCGTATATAACAAGTCCCGTATATAACAAGTCCCGTATATAACAAGTCCCGTATATAACAAGTCCCGTATATAACAAGTCCCGTATATAACAAGTCCCGTATATAACAAGTCCCGTATATAACAAGTCCCGTATATAACAAGTCCCGTATATAACAAGTCCCGTTTATAACAAGTCCCGTCTATAACAAGCCCCGTCTATAACAAGCCCCGTCTATAACAAGCCAAGTCCCGTCTATAACAAGTCCCGTCTATAACAAGCCAAGTCCCGTCTATAACAAGTCCCGTCTATAACAAGCCCCGTCTATAACAAGCCCCGTCTATAACAAGCCCCGTCTATAACAAGCCCCGTCTATAACAAGCCAAGTCCCGTATATAACAAGTCCCGTATATAACAAGTCCCGTCTATAACAAGTCCCGTCTATAACAAGTCCCGTCTATAACAAGTCCCGTCTATAACAAGTCCCGTCTATAACAAGTCCCGTCTATAACAAGTCCCGTCTATAACAAGCCCCGTCTATAACAAGCCAAGTCCCGTCTGTAACAAGTCCCGTCTGTAACAAGTCCCGTCTGTAACAAGTCCCGTCTGTAACAAGTCCCGTCTGTAACAAGTCCCGTCTGTAACAAGTCCCGTCTGTAACAAGTCCCGTCTGTAACAAGTCCCGTATGTAACAAGTCCCGTCTGTAACAAGTCCCGTCTGTAACAAGTCCCGTCTGTAACAAGTCCCGTCTGTAACAAGTCCCGTCTGTAACAAGTCCCGTCTGTAACAAGTCCCGTCTGTAACAAGTCCCGTCTGTAACAAGTCCCGTCTGTAACAAGTCCCGTCTGTAACAAGTCCCGTCTGTAACAAGTCCCGTCTGTAACAAGCCCCGTCTGTAACAAGCCCCGTCTGTAACAAGCCCCGTCTGTAACAAGCCCCGTCTGTAACAAGCCCCGTCTGTAACAAGCCCCGTCTGTAACAAGCCCCGTCTGTAACAAGCCCCGTCTGTAACAAGCCCCGTCTGTAACAAGCCCCGTCTGTAACAAGCCCCGTCTGTAACATGTCCCGTCTGTAACAAGCCCCGTATGTAACAAGCCCCGTATGTAACAAGCCCCGTATGTAACAAGCCCCGTATGTAACAAGCCCCGTATGTAACAAGCCCCGTATGTAACAAGCCCCGTATGTAACAAGTCCCGCTTGTAACAAGTCCCGCATGTAACAAGTCCCGCATGTAACAAGTCCCGCATGTAACAAGTCCCGTCTGTAACAAGCCCCGTCTGTAACAAGCCCCGTCTATAACAAGCCCCGTCTATAACAAGCCCCGTCTATAACAAGCCCCGTCTATAACAAGTCCCGTCTATAACAAGCCAAGTCCCGTCTATAACAAGCCCCGTTTATAACAAGTCCCGTTTATAACAAGTCCCGTTTATAACAAGTCCCGTTTATAACAAGTCCCGTTTATAACAAGTCCCGTTTATAACAAGTCCCGTTTATAACAAGCCCCGTTTATAACAAGCCCCGTCTATAACAAGCCCCGTCTATAACAAGCCCCGTCTATAACAAGCCCCGTCTATATCAAGCCTCGTATATAACATGTCCCATTTATAACAAGTCCCGTATATAACAAGTCCCGTCTATAACATGTCCCGTCTATAACAAGCCCCGTCTATAACAAGCCCCGTCTATAACAAGCCCCGTCTATAACAAGCCCCGTCTATAACAAGCCCCGTCTATAACAAGCCCCGTCTATAACAAGCCCCGTCTATAACAAGCCCCGTCTAAAACAAGCCCCGTATATAACAAGTCCCGTCTATAACAAGTCCCGTCTATAACAAGCCCCGTCTATAACAAGCCCCGTCTATAACAAGCCCCGTCTATAACAAGCCCCGTCTATAACAAGTCCCGTCTATAACAAGCCCCGTCTATAACAAGCCAAGTCCCGTATATAACAAGTCCCGTATGTAACAAGTCCCGTATGTAACAAGTCCCGTCTGTAACAAGCCCCGTCTGTAACAAGCCCCGTCTGTAACAAGCCCCGTCTGTAACAAGCCCCGTCTGTAACAAGCCCCGTCTGTAACAAGCCCCGTCTGTAACAAGCCCCGTCTGTAACAAGCCCCGTCTGTAACAAGCCCCGTCTGTAACAAGCCCCGTCTGTAACAAGCCCCGTCTGTAACAAGCCCCGTCTGTAACAAGCCCCGTCTGTAACAAGCCCCGTCTGTAACAAGCCCCGTCTGTAACAAGCCCCGTCTGTAACAAGCCAAGTCCGGTATATAACAAGTCCCGTATATAACAAGTCCCGTATATAACAAGTCCCGTATATAACAAGTCCCGTATATAACAAGTCCCGTATATAACAAGTCCCGTATATAACAAGTCCCGTATATAACAAGTCCGATATATAACAAGTCCCGTCTATAACAAGTCCCGTCTATAACAAGCCCCGTATATAACATGCCCCGTATATAACATGTCCCGTATATAACAAGTCCCGTATATAACAAGCCCCGTATATAACAAGCCCCGTATATAACAAGCCCCGTATATAACAAGCCCCGTATATAACAAGCCCCGTCTATAACATGGCCCGTCTATAACATGGCCCGTCTATAACATGGCCCGTCTATAACAAGCTCCGTATATAACAAGTCCCGTTTATAACAAGTCCCGTTTATAACAAGTCCGATATATAACAAGCCCCGTATATAACAAGCCCCGTATATGACAACAAGCCCCGTATATGACAACAAGCCCCGTATATGACAACAAGCCCCGTCTATAACAAGCCTCGTCTATAACAAGCCCCGTCTATAACAAGCCCCGTCTATAACAAGCCAAGTCCCGTCTATAACAAGTCCCGTCTATAACAAGTCCCGTCTATAACAAGTCCCGTCTATAACAAGTCCCGTCTATAACAAGCCAAGTCCCGTCTATAACAAGTCCCGTCTATAACAAGCCCCGTCTATAACAAGCCCCGTCTGTAACAAGCCCCGTCTGTAACAAGCCCCGTCTGTAACAAGTCCCGTCTGTAACAAGTCCCGTATGTAACAAGTCCCGTATGTAACAAGTCCCGTATGTAACAAGTCCCGTATGTAACAAGTCCCGTATGTAACAAGTCCCGTATGTAACAAGTCCCGTATGTAACAAGTCCCGTATGTAACAAGTCCCGTATGTAACAAGTCCCGTATGTAACAAGTCCCGTATGTAACAAGTCCCGTATGTAACAAGTCCCGTTTGTAACAAGTCCCGTTTGTAACAAGTCCCGTCTGTAACAAGTCCCGTCTGTAACAAGTCCCGTCTGTAACAAGTCCCGTCTGTAACAAGTCCCGTCTGTAACAAGTCCCGTCTGTAACAAGTCCCGTCTGTAACAAGTCCCGTCTGTAACAAGTCCCGTCTGTAACAAGCCCCGTATGTAACAAGCCCCGTATGTAACAAGCCCCGTATGTAACAAGCCCCGTATGTAACAAGCCCCGTCTGTAACAAGCCCCGTCTGTAACAAGCCCCGTCTGTAACAAGCCCCGTCTGTAACAAGCCCCGTCTATAACATGTCCCGTCTATAACATGTCCCGTCTATAACATGTCCCGTCTATAACATGTCCCGTCTATAACATGTCCCGTCTATGACAAGCCCCGTCTATGACAAGCCCCGTCTATGACAAGCCCCGTATATGACAACAAGCCCCGTATATGACAACAAGCCCCGTATATGACAACAAGCCCCGTATATGACAACAAGCCCCGTATATGACAACAAGCCCCGTATATGACAACAAGCCCCGTATATGACAACAAGCCCCGTATGTAACAAGCCCCGTTTGTAACTAGTCCCGTTTGTAACAAGTCCCGTTTGTAACAAGTCCCGTTTGTAACAAGTCCCGTTTGTAACAAGTCCCGTCTGTAACAAGTCCCGTCTGTAACAAGCCCCGTCTGTAACAAGCCCCGTCTGTAACAAGCCCCGTCTGTAACAAGCCCCGTCTGTAACAAGCCAAGTATATAACAAGCCCCGTATATAACAAGCGCCGTATATAACATGTCCCGTATATAACAAGCCCGGTATATAACAAGCCCGGTCTATAACAAGCCCCGTCTATAACAAGCCCCGTATATAACAAGCCCCGTATATGACAACAAGCCCCGTTTATAACAAGCCCCGTATATGACAACAAGCCCCGTCTATAACAAGCCCCGTCTATAACAAGCCCCGTCTATAACAAGCCCCGTCTATAACAAGCCCCGTCTATAACAAGCCCCGTCTATAACAAGCCCCGTATATGACAACAAGCCCCGTATATAACAAGCCCCGTATATAACAAGCCCCGTATATAACAAGCCCCGTATATAACAAGCCCCGTATATAACAAGCCCCGTATATAACAAGCCCCGTATATAACAAGCCCCGTATATAACAAGCCCCGTATATAACAAGCCCCGTATATGACAACAAGTCCCGTTTATAACAAGTCCCGTTTATAACAAGTCCGATATATAACAAGCCCCGTATATAACAAGCCCCGTATATAACAAGCCCCGTATATAACAAGCCCCGTATATGACAACAAGCCCCGTATATGACAACAAGTCCCGTTTATAACAAGTCCCGTTTATAACAAGTCCCGTTTATAACAAGTCCCGTTTATAACAAGTCCCGTTTATAACAAGTCCCGTTTATAACAAGTCCCGTTTATAACAAGTCCCGTTTATAACAAGTCCCGTTTATAACAAGTCCCGTTTATAACAAGTCCCGTTTATAACAAGTCCCGTTTATAACAAGTCCCGTCTATAACATGTCCCGTCTATAACATGTCCCGTCTATAACATGTCCCGTCTATAACAAGCCCCGTCTATAACAAGCCCCGTCTATAACATGCCCCGTCTATAACATGTCCCGTATATAACAAGCCCCGTATATAACAAGCCCCGTATATAACAAGCCCCGTATATAACAAGCCCCGTATATGACAACAAGCCCCGTATATGACAACAAGCCCCGTATATGACAACAAGCCCCGTATATGACAACAAGCCCCGTATATGACAACAAGCCCCGTATATGACAACAAGCCCCGTATATGACAACAAGCCCCGTTTATAACAAGTCCCGTTTGTAACAAGTCCCGTTTGTAACAAGTCCCGTTTGTAACAAGTCCCGTTTGTAACAAGTCCCGTATGTAACAAGTCCCGTATGTAACAAGTCCCGTATGTAACAAGTCCCGCTTGTAACAAGCCCCGTCTATAACAAGCCCCGTCTATAACAAGCCCCGTCTATAACAAGCCCCGTCTATAACAAGCCCCGTCTATAACAAGCCCCGTCTATAACAAGCCCCGTCTATAACAAGCCCCGTCTATAACAAGCCCCGTCTATAACAAGTTCCGTCTATAACAAGTCCCGTCTATAACAAGTCCCGTCTATAACAAGTCCCGTCTATAACAAGTCCCGTCTATAACAAGCCCCGTCTATAACAAGCCCCGTCTATAACAAGCCCCGTCTATAACAAGCCCCGTCTATAACAAGCCAAGTCCCGTCTATAACAAGTCCCGTCTATAACAAGTCCCGTCTATAACAAGTCCCGTCTATAACAAGTCCCGTCTATAACAAGTCCCGTCTATAACAAGTCCCGTCTATAACAAGTCCCGTCTATAACAAGTCCCGTCTATAACAAGTCCCGTCTATAACAAGTCCCGTCTATAACAAGTCCCGTCTATAACAAGTCCCGTCTATAACAAGTCCCGTATATAACAAGTCCCGTATATAACAAGTCCCGTATATAACAAGTCCCGTATATAACAAGTCCCGTATATAACAAGTCCCGTCTATAACAAGTCCCGTCTATAACAAGTCCCGTCTATAACAAGTCCCGTCTATAACAAGTCCCGTCTATAACAAGTCCCGTCTATAACAAGTCCCGTCTATAACAAGTCCCGTCTATAACAAGTCCCGTATATAACAAGTCCCGTATATAACAAGTCCCGTATATAACAAGTCCCGTATATAACAAGTCCCGTATATAACAAGTCCCGTATATAACAAGTCCCGTATATAACAAGTCCCGTATATAACAAGTCCCGTTTATAACAAGTCCCGTTTATAACAAGTCCCGTCTATAACAAGTCCCGTCTATAACAAGTCCCGTATATAACAAGCCCCGTATATAACAAGCCCCGTATATAACATGTCCCGTATATAACATGTCCCGTATATAACAAGCCCCGTATATAACAAGCCCCGTATATAACAAGCCCCGTATATAACAAGCCCCGTATATAACAAGTCCCGTATATAACAAGTCCCGTCTATAACAAGTCCCGTCTATAACAAGCCCCGTCTATAACAAGCCCCGTCTATAACATGTCCCGTCTATAACATGTCCCGTATATAACATGTCCCGTTTATAACATGTCCCGTATATAACAAGTCCCGTGTATAACAAGCCCCGTGTATAACAAGCCCCGTATATAACAAGCCCCTTATATAACAAGCCCCGTATATAACAAGCCCCGTATATAACAAGCCCCGTCTATAACAAGCCCCGTCTATAACAAGCCCCGTCTATAACAAGCCGCGTCTATAACAAGCCCCGTCTATAACAAGCCCCGTCTATAACAAGCCCCGTCTATAACAAGCCCCGTATATATAAAAGGCCCGTATATAACAAGCCCCGTCTATAACAAGCCCCGTATATATAAAAGGCCCGTATATAACAAGCCCCGTATATGACAACAAGCCCCGTATATAACAAGCCCCGTATATAACAAGCCCCGTATATGACAACAAGTCCCGTTTATAACAAGTCCCGTTTATAACAAGTCCCGTTTGTAACAAGTCCCGTTTGTAACAAGTCCCGTTTGTAACAAGTCCCGTTTGTAACAAGTCCCGTTTGTAACAAGTCCCGTTTGTAACAAGTCCCGTTTGTAACAAGTCCCGTATGTAACAAGTCCCGTATGTAACAAGTCCCTCTTGTAACAAGTCCCGCATGTAACAAGTCCCGCATGTAACAAGTCCCGCATGTAACAAGTCCGGCATGTAACAAGTCCCGCATGTAACAAGTCCCGTCTGTAACAAGCCCCGTCTGTAACAAGCCCCGTATGCAACAAGCCCCGTATGCAACAAGCCCCGTTTGTAACAAGTCCCGTTTGTAACAAGTCCCGCATGTAACAAGTCCCGTATGTAACAAGTCCCGTCTGTAACAAGCCCCGTCTGTAACAAGCCCCGTATGTAACAAGTCCCGTTTGTAACAAGTCCCGTTTGTAACAAGTCCCGTATGTAACAAGTCCCGTATGTAACAAGTCCCGTATGTAACAAGCCCCGTTTGTAACAAGCACCGTATGTAACAATTCCCGTCTGTAACAAGTCCCGTCTGTAACAAGCCCCGTCTGTAACAAGCCCCGTATATAACAAGCCCCGTCTATAACAAGTCCCGTCTATAACAAGTCCCGTCTATAACAAGCCCCGTCTATAACAAGCCCCGTCTATAACAAGCCCCGTCTATAACAAGCCCCGTCTATAACAAGCCCCGTCTATAACAAGCCCCGTATATAACAAGCACCGTCTATAACAAGCACCGTCTATAACAAGCCCCGTCTATAACAAGTCCCGTCTATAACAAGCCCCGTCTATAACAAGCCCCGTATATAACAAGCCAAGTCCCGTCTATAACAAGCCCCGTCTATAACAAGCCCCGTCTATAACAAGCCCCGTCTATAACAAGCCCCGTCTATAACAAGCCCCGTCTATAACAAGTCCCGTCTATAACAAGCCCCGTCTATAACAAGCCCCGTATATAACAAGCCAAGTCCCGTCTATAACAAGTCCCGTCTATAACAAGCCCCGTCTATAACAAGTCCCGTATATAACAAGTCCCGTCTATAACAAGTACCGTCTATAACAAGTACCGTCTATAACAAGTCCCGTCTATAACAAGCCCCGTCTATAACAAGTCCCGTCTATAACAAGTCCCGTCTATAACAAGTCCCGTCTATAACAAGCCCCGTCTATAACAAGCCCCGTCTATAACAAGCCCCGTCTATAACAAGCACCGTCTATAACAAGCCCCGTCTATAACAAGCCCCGTCTATAACAAGCCCCGTCTATAACATGTCCCGTCTATAACAAGCCCCGTATATGACAACAAGCCCCGTATATGACAACAAGCCCCGTATATGACAACAAGCCCCGTATATAACAAGCCCCGTATATAACAAGCCCCGTATATAACAAGCCCCGTATATAACAAGCCCCGTATATAACAAGCCCCGTATATAACAAGCCCCGTATATAACAAGCCCCGTATATAACAAGCCCCGTATATAACAAGCCCCGTATATGACAACAAGCCCCGTTTATAACAAGTCCCGTTTATAACAAGTCCCGTTTATAACAAGTCCCGTTTGTAACAAGTCCCGTTTATAACAAGCCCCGTCTATAACAAGCCCCGTCTATAACAAGTCCCGTCTATAACAAGTCCCGTCTATAACAAGCCCCGTCTATAACAAGCCCCGTCTATAACAAGCCCCGTCTAAAACAAGCCCCGTCTAAAACAAGCCCCGTATATAACAAGCCCCGTATATAACAAGCCCCGTCTATAACAAGCCCCGTCTATAACAAGTCCCGTCTATAACAAGTCCCGTCTATAACAAGCCCCGTCTATAACAAGCCCCGTCTATAACAAGCCCCGTCTATAACAAGCCCCGTCTATAACAAGCCCCGTCTAAAACAAGCCCCGTATATAACAAGTCCCGTCTATAACAAGTCCCGTCTATAACAAGCCCCGTCTATAACAAGCCCCGTCTATAACAAGCCCCGTCTATAACAAGTCCCGTCTAAAACAAGCCCCGTCTATAACAAGCCCCGTCTATAACAAGCCCCGTATATAACAAGCCCCGTATATAACAAGCCCCGTCTATAACAAGCCCCGTCTATAACAAGCCCCGTCTATAACAAGTCCCGTCTATAACAAGTCCCGTCTATAACAAGTCCCGTCTATAACAAGTCCCGTCTATAACAAGTCCCGTCTATAACAAGTCCCGTCTATAACAAGCCCCGTCTAAAACAAGCCCCGTATATAACAAGCCCCGTATATAACAAGCCCCGTATATAACAAGTCCCGTATATAACAACAAGCCCCGTATATAACAAGCCCCGTATATAACAAGTCCCGTATATAACAAGTCCCGTATATAACAAGTCCCGTATATAACAAGTCCCGTTTATAACAAGTCCCGTATATAACAAGTCCGATATATAACAAGTCCCGTATATAACAAGTCCCGTATATAACAAGTCCCGTATATAACAAGTCCCGTATATAACAAGTCCCGTATATAACAAGTCCCGTATATAACAAGTCCCGTATATAACAAGTCCCGTATATAACAAGTCCCGTATATAACAAGCCCCGTATATAACAAGCCCCGTATATAACAAGCCCCGTCTATAACAAGCCCCGTCTATAACAAGTCCCGTCTATAACAAGTCCCGTCTATAACAAGTCCCGTCTATAACAAGTCCCGTATATAACAAGTCCCGTATATAACAAGTCCCGTCTATAACAAGTCCCGTCTATAACAAGTCCCGTATATAACAAGCCCCGTATATAACAAGCCCCGTCTATAACAAGCCCCGTATATAACAAGCCCCGTCTATAACAAGCCCCGTCTATAACAAGTCCCGTCTATAACAAGCCCCGTCTATAACAAGCCCCGTCTATAACAAGCCCCGTCTATAACAAGTCCCGTCTATAACAAGTCCGATATATAACAAGCCCCGTCTATAACAAGTCCCGTATATAACAAGTCCCGTATATAACAAGTCCCGTTTATAACAAGTCCCGTATATAACAAGTCCGATATATAACAAGTCCCGTATATAACAAGTCCCGTATATAACAAGTCCCGTATATAACAAGTCCCGTATATAACAAGTCCCGTATATAACAAGTCCCGTATATAACAAGTCCCGTATATAACAAGTCCCGTATATAACAAGCCCCGTATATAACAAGTCCCGTATATAACAAGTCCCGTATATAACAAGTCCCGTCTATAACAAGTCCCGTATATAACAAGCCCCGTCTATAACAAGTCCGATATATAACAAGTCCGATATATAACAAGCCCCGTATATAACAAGCCCCGTATATAACAAGCCCCGTATATAACATGTCCCGTATATAACAAGTCCCGTATATAACAAGCCCCGTATATAACAAGCCCCGTATATAACATGTCCCGTATATAACAAGTCCCGTATATAACATGTCCCGTCTATAACATGTCCCGTCTATAACATGTCCCGTCTATAACAAGTCCCGTCTATAACAAGTCCCGTCTATAACAAGCCCCGTCTATAACAAGTCCCGTCTATAACAAGTCCCGTCTATAACAAGTCCCGTATATAACAAGTCCCGTCTATAACAAGTCCCGTCTATAACAAGTCCCGTATATAACAAGCCCCGTATATAACAAGCCCCGTCTATAACAAGCCCCGTATATAACAAGCCCCGTCTATAACAAGCCCCGTCTATAACAAGCCCCGTCTATAACAAGTCCCGTCTATAACAAGCCCCGTCTATAACAAGCCCCGTCTATAACAAGCCCCGTCTATAACAAGTCCCGTCTATAACAAGTCCGATATATAACAAGCCCCGTCTATAACAAGCCCCGTCTATAACAAGTCCCGTCTATAACAAGCCCCGTATATAACAAGCCCCGTCTATAACAAGCCCCGTCTATAACAAGCCCCGTCTATAACAAGTCCCGTCTATAACAAGTCCCGTCTATAACAAGTCCCGTCTATAACAAGTCCCGTCTATAACAAGCCCCGTCTATAACAAGTCCCGTCTATAACAAGCCCCGTATATAACAAGCCCCGTCTATAACAAGCCCCGTCTATAACAAGCCCCGTATATAACAAGCCCCGTCTATAACAAGCCCCGTCTATAACAAGCCCCGTCTATAACAAGTCCCGTCTATAACAAGTCCCGTCTATAACAAGCCCCGTCTATAACAAGCCCCGTCTATAACAAGTCCCGTCTATAACAAGTCCCGTCTGTAACAAGTCCCGTCTATAACAAGTCCCGTCTATAACAAGTCCCGTCTATAACAAGTCCCGTCTATAACAAGTCCCGTCTATAACAAGCCCCGTATATAACAAGCCCCGTCTATAACAAGCCCCGTCTATAACAAGTCCCGTCTATAACAAGTCCCGTCTATAACAAGCCCCGTCTATAACAAGCCCCGTCTATAACAAGTCCCGTCTATAACAAGTCCGATATATAACAAGCCCCGTCTATAACAAGCCCCGTCTATAACAAGCCCCGTATATAACAAGCCCCGTATATAACAAGCCCCGTCTATAACATGTCCCGTCTATAACAAGCCCCGTATATAACAAGCTCCGTATATAACAAGTCCCGTATATAACAAGTCCCGTATATAACAAGTCCCGTATATAACAAGCCCCGTATATAACAAGCCCCGTATATAACAAGCCCCGTATATAACAAGTCCCGTATATAACAAGTCCGATATATAACAAGTCCCGTCTATAACAAGTCCCGTATATAACAAGCCCCGTATATAACAAGTCCAGTATATAACAAGCCCCGTATATAACAAGTCCCGTATATAACAAGTCCCGTCTATAACAAGTCCCGTCTATAACAAGCCTCGTATATAACAAGCCCCGTATATAACAAGTCCCGTATATAACAAGTCCCGTATATAACAAGCCCCGTCTATAACAAGCCCCGTCTATAACAAGCCCCGTCTATAACAAGCCCCGTCTATAACAAGCCCCGTCTAAAACAAGCCCCGTCTATAACAAGTCCCGTCTATAACAAGCCCCGTCTATAACAAGCCCCGTCTATAACAAGCCCCGTCTATAACAAGTCCCGTCTATAACAAGTCCCGTCTAAAACAAGCCCCGTCTATAACAAGCCCCGTATATAACAAGCCCCGTATATAACAAGCCCCGTATATAACAAGCCCCGTCTATAACAAGCCCCGTCTATAACAAGTCCCGTCTATAACAAGTCCCGTCTATAACAAGTCCCGTCTATAACAAGTCCCGTCTATAACAAGTCCCGTCTATAACAAGTCCCGTCTAAAACAAGCCCCGTATATAACAAGTCCCGTATATAACAAGCCCCGTATATAACAAGTCCCGTATATAACAACAAGCCCCGTATATAACAAGTCCCGTTTATAACAAGTCCCGTATATAACAAGTCCGATATATAACAAGTCCGATATATAACAAGTCCCGTATATAACAAGTCCCGTATATAACAAGTCCCGTATATAACAAGTCCCGTATATAACAAGCCCCGTATATAACAAGCCCCGTATATAACAAGTCCCGTATATAACAAGTCCCGTATATAACAAGTCCCGTATATAACAAGTCCGCTATATAACAAGTCCGATATATAACAAGCCCCGTCTATAACAAGTCCCGTCTATAACAAGCCCCGTCTATAACAAGCCCCGTCTATAACAAGCCCCGTCTATAACAAGCCCCGTCTATAACAAGCCCCGTCTATAACAAGCCCCGTATATAACAAGTCCCGTATATAACAACAAGCCCCGTATATAACAAGCCCCGTATATAACAAGTCCCGTTTATAACAAGTCCCGTATATAACAAGTCCGATATATAACAAGTCCGATATATAACAAGTCCCGTATATAACAAGTCCCGTATATAACAAGTCCCGTATATAACAAGTCCCGTATATAACAAGCCCCGTATATAACAAGTCCCGTATATAACAAGTCCCGTATATAACAAGTCCCGTATATAACAAGTCCGCTATATAACAAGTCCGATATATAACAAGCCCCGTCTATAACAAGCCCCGTCTATAACAAGCCCCGTCTATAACAAGCCCCGTCTATAACAAGTCCCGTCTATAACAAGCCCCGTCTATAACAAGCCCCGTCTATAACAAGTCCCGTCTATAACAAGTCCCGTATATAACAAGTCCCGTCTATAACAAGTCCCGTCTATAACAAGTCCCGTATATAACAAGCCCCGTCTATAACAAGTCCGATATATAACAAGTCTGATATATAACAAGCCCCGTATATAACAAGCCCCGTATATAACAAGCCCCGTATATAACATGTCCCGTATATAACAAGTCCCGTATATAACAAGCCCCGTATATAACATGTCCCGTATATAACAAGTCCCGTATATAACATGTCCCGTCTATAACAAGTCCCGTATATAACAAGCCCCGTATATAACATGTCCCGTATATAACAAGTCCCGTCTATAACATGTCCCGTCTATAACAAGCCCCGTCTATAACAAGCCCCGTCTATAACAAGTCCCGTCTATAACAAGTCCCGTATATAACAAGCCCCGTCTATAACAAGCCCCGTCTATAACAAGCCCCGTCTATAACAAGTCCCGTCTATAACAAGTCCCGTCTATAACAAGTCCCGTCTATAACAAGTCCCGTCTATAACAAGCCCCGTATATAACAAGCCCCGTATATAACAAGCCCCGTCTATAACAAGCCCCGTCTATAACAAGTCCGATATATAACAAGTCCCGTCTATAACAAGTCCCGTATATAACAAGCCCCGTATATAACAAGTCCAGTATATAACAAGCCCCGTATATAACAAGTCCCGTATATAACAAGTCCAGTATATAACAAGTCCCGTCTATAACAAGTCCCGTCTATAACAAGCCTCGTATATAACAAGCCCCGTATATAACAAGTCCCGTATATAACAAGTCCCGTATATAACAAGCCCCGTATATAACAAGTCCCGTCTATAACAAGTCCCGTCTATAACAAGCCTCGTCTATAACAAGCCCCGCATATAACAAGTCCCGTATATAACAAGTCCCGTATATAACAAGTCCAGTATATAACAAGTCCCGTCTATAACAAGTCCCGTCTATAACAAGCCCCGTATATAACAAGCCCCGTATATAACAAGTCCCGTATATAACAAGCCCCGTATATAACAAGCCCCGTATATAACAAGCCCCGTATATAACAAGCCCCGTATATAACAAGTCCCGTATATAACAAGTCCGATATATAACAAGTCCCGTCTATAACAAGTCCCGTCTATAACAAGTCCCGTATATAACAAGTCCAGTATATAACAAGCCCCGTATATAACAAGTCCCGTATATAACAAGTCCAGTATATAACAAGCCCTGTATATAACAAGCTCCGTCTATAACAAGCCCCGTCTATAACAAGCCACGTCTATAACATGTCCCGTATATAACAAGTCCCGTCTATAACAAGCCCCGTCTATAACAAGTCCCGTATATAACAAGCCCCGTATATAAACGAGGACATGATAGGATTTTTATGTCCACAGTCACACCCAATAGTCACGATTGGTTCCCGGAGGGACCGGCTGGGGGAGGGGTGGCGCACTCATGACAGGAACGTGCAGATATTGGGATCAGTGACGTCACCTAAAAATGTTCAACTTAAGTCATTTGCAGGATCTGAGGTTTATTATGTGACATAAAATGAACTACAACCCCCATCGTGTTCCTTGTAGATACCAGAACATGAAGTGCAGCCGTTCCCTCTCCCGGGACATTATACAAGTCGCGCTCATTTCCTGCACATTAATGACATCTATAAAGATCGTTATCGGAGCGCGAGGAACAAAGTCTCATCTGACGCTGCATCGCATCATCCGCTGACGTTAACCCCGTAATGTCTGATCTGTGGGAACGTGTGATGATAACCATTATAGCGTAATCTACGCTGCACGCGGTCCTGTCCGGTTTCATTGTGAGTGCGGCGGCCAGGCGGTGACTGCGCAGAGTGCGACGGCCTGGCGGTGACTGCGCAGAGTGCGGCGGCCGGGCGGTGACTGCGCAGAGTGCGGGCGGTGACTGCGCAGAGTGCGACAGCCTGGCGGTGACTGCGCAGAGTGCGGCGGCCTGGCGGTGACTGCGCAGAGTGCGGCGGCCTGGCGGTGACTGCGCAGAGTGCGGCGGCCTGGCGGTGACTGCGCAGAGTGCGGCGGCCTGGCGGTGACTGCGCAGAGTGCGGCGGCCTGGCGGTGACTGCGCAGAGTGCGGCGGCCTGGCGGTGACTGCGCAGAGTGCGGCGGCCTGGCGGTGACTGCGCAGAGTGCGGCGGCCTGGCGGTGACTGCGCAGAGTGCGGCGGCCTGGCGGTGACTGCGCAGAGTGCGGCGGCCGGGCGGTGACTGCGCAGAGTGCGGCGGCCGGGCGGTGACTGCGCAGAGTGCGGCGGCCTGGCGGTGACTGCGCTGAGTGCGGCGGCCTGGCGGTGACTGCGCAGAGTGCGGCAGCCTGGCGGTGACTGCGCAGAGTGCGGGCGGTGACTGCGCAGAGTGCGACAGCCTGGCGGTGACTGCGCAGAGTGCGGGCGGTGACAGCGCAGAGTGCGGCGGCCGGGCGGTGACAGCGCAGAGTGCGGCGGCCGGGCGGTGACAGCGCAGAGTGCGGCGGCCGGGCGGTGACAGCGCAGAGTGCGGCGGCCGGGCGGTGACAGCGCAGAGTGCGGCGGCCGGGCGGTGACAGCGCAGAGTGCGGCGGCCGGGCGGTGACTGCGCTGAGTGCGGCGGCCTGGCGGTGACTGCGCAGAGTGCGGCGGCCTAGCGGTGACTGCGCAGAGTGCGGCGGCCTGGCGGTGACTGCGCAGAGTGCGGCGGCCTGGCGGTGACTGCGCAGAGTGCGGCGGCCTGGCGGTGACTGCGCAGAGTGCGGCGGCCTGGCGGTGACTGCGCAGAGTGCGGCGGCCGGGCGGTGACTGCGCAGAGTGCGGCGGCCGGGCGGTGACTGCGCAGAGTGCGGCGGCCTGGCGGTGACTGCGCTGAGTGCGGCGGCCTGGCGGTGACTGCGCAGAGTGCGGCAGCCTGGCGGTGACTGCGCAGAGTGCGGGCGGTGACTGCGCAGAGTGCGACAGCCTGGCGGTGACTGCGCAGAGTGCGGGCGGTGACAGCGCAGAGTGCGGCGGCCGGGCGGTGACAGCGCAGAGTGCGGCGGCCGGGCGGTGACAGCGCAGAGTGCGGCGGCCGGGCGGTGACAGCGCAGAGTGCGGCGGCCGGGCGGTGACAGCGCAGAGTGCGGCGGCCGGGCGGTGACTGCGCTGAGTGCGGCGGCCTGGCGGTGACTGCGCAGAGTGCGGCGGCCTGGCGGTGACTGCGCAGAGTGCGGCGGCCTAGCGGTGACTGCGCAGAGTGCGGCGGCCTGGCGGTGACTGCGCAGAGTGCGGCGGCCTGGCGGTGACTGCGCAGAGTGCGGCGGCCTGGCGGTGACTGCGCAGAGTGCGGCGGCCTGGCGGTGACTGCGCAGAGTGCGGCGGCCTGGCGGTTGGGCCTCGTCCACATCTGCGCTCAGTGTTTCTGTTGTTCTGCTCCATCGTAGGAAGCGCCGAATCTCTTGCATGATGGACACCAACGGCGCCCATGTAACCCATTGACTTTACCGGGTTTCGTTGGGTGTCCGTCATTTGTCCGGGATTTTGGACCGGATCGGAGACGCAGATGTGAACGCAGCTTTACGGTGTCACGTTTCTTGTGCTTGAGGTGTCCGTCCCACCATTAATAATCAACTGGAGGATAATTAGCGGCTGACGTCAGGAGTGACCTCTGGACCGGTATAGAAGCCTCGGCGCGGCCTCCGGGCACTCAGGACTCGGTGGCATCGCACGCAGGAGACATGAGGGGAGTTGTAGTCTTTTGTCTGATTTTTCTGATCCCAGGACAAGGAGGTAAGAGAAGTAGAGCCGAAATATTATGAGTGGTGTTACGGGCAGGGGTCACGAGGCAGCGGGGGGGGCACATACTATAGTAGCCCATGTAGCTGAGGGATAATGATGATCAGTCTCCTGTAACAGCAGTACTACCACTTCACTATTTCCTATACTCCACACACATCCAGAGCTGCATTCACAATGCTGCTTGCTGTCATCACCCCAGATCCTAGAATACCCTGCACTCTGCTGAGCTGTGTAGACCTTTATATACAGTGCTTGGTGTAAACACTACATCTCCCTCAATGCACCGCTGCAAAGCATGCGCTATACAGACACTCAACCAGCAGGGGGCAGCAAGGATATAGGAAACTACAACCGTAACTGCAGCTCTGGATGTGAACGAAGATTTAAAATTGTGACTGCAGCTCTGGATGGGAATGGAGTATTAGATCTGGGAATGCAGCACCTGATATAATTGGAGACTTCGGGCATGTGCACACAAAATTAAAAATGTCTGAAAATACGGAGCTTCAAGGGTAAACCGCTCCTGATTTTCAGACGTTTTTTGAGCAACTCACGTATTTCGCTGCGTTTTTTACGGCTGTTTTTGGAGCTGTTTTCGTTGGAGTCTATGAGAAAACGGCTCCAAAAACGTCACAAGAAATGTCCTGCACTACTTTGACGCGGGCGTAATTTTGCGCGCCGTCTTTTGACAGCGAAATGTAAAATGACAGCTCGTCGGCACAGAACATCGTAAGACCCATTGCAAGCAAAGGGCAGATGGAGCCGTCTTTTCAGGCGTAATTCCAGGCGTAAAACGCCTCCATTATGCTTGAAAATTGGTCGTGTGCACGCACCCTGAGAATTGTGAGCGCAGCTCCGGATGTGAATTGGTCAGGTATAATGAAGGATTTACCATCGCTGTACATTATATGTGAGGGGTTATTAGGTGCAGGAGCGTTTATGTCACTATTCGGGTATGTGCACGCGTAGTGTTTTCCAGGCCGTAAATGTCCCGAAAAACAGCTGAAAAATCGGAACCAGAACGCCTCCAAACATCTGCCCATTGATTTCAATGGGAAATACGGCGATCTGCTCCGATGGGGCGTTTTTTACGTGAAAAACGCTGCGAAATACACAGGTTGCTTTAAAAAAGTCTGAAAATCAGGAGCGGTTTTCCCTTGAAGATCCGTATTTTCAGACGTTTTTGCTCACTGCGTGTGAACAGAGCCTTACTCCGAGTAGTCGTGATAGGTCGTGTGCACACACAAAATAAAAAATGTCTGAAAATACGGAGTGGTATTCAAGGGAAAGCAGCTCCTGATTTTCAGAAGTTTTTTAATCAAACTCACGTTTTTCGCTGCGTTTTTTACGGCCGTTTTTGCCTGTCGGAACAGAACGCCGTCTTTCCCATTGAAATCAATGGGCAGATGTTTGTACGGTAGGCGTTCGGCTTCTGATTTCTGAGGCGTTTTTCGAAGTGTAAACGCCCCAAAATACGCCTGAAAACACTGTGTGCACACATCCTTATTATCACAACAAGATACATGGCGGCCGTCTCAGGGGTCAATGATCGCAAACCGTGACGTCAATTCATATCTTTATGGCGCCGCTGCACTCATGATGAACAGGATGAAGTCAACAAGAGGTCCGAGGTGAGAAGATCCGCCGCGTCACCAGCGATTGTGTCTGTAGTATAAAGTGTAATAAACCGACTACTGCCAAATACTCCGCACCTGACTCCCATCATCCTCCATATACTCAGCACCTGACTCCCATCATCCTCCGTATACTCAGCACCTGACTCCCATCATCCTCCGTATACTCAGCACCTGACTCCCATCATCCCCCGTATACTCAGCACCCGACTCCCATCATCCTCCGTATACTCAGCACCCGACTCCCATCATCCTCCGTATACTCAGCACCCGACTCCCATCATCCTCCGTATACTCAGCACCTGACTCCCATCATCCTCCGTATACTCAGCACCTGACTCCCATCATCCTCCATATACTCAGCACCTGACTCCCATCGTCCCCCGTATACTCAGCACCTGACTCGCATCGTCCTCCGTATACTCAGCACCCGACTCCCATCATCCTCCGTATACTCAGCACCCGACTCCCATCATCCTCCGTATACTCAGCACCTGACTCCCATCATCCTCCGTATACTCAGCACCTGACTCCCATCATCCTCCATATACTCAGCACCTGACTCCCATCATCCTCCATATACTCAGCACCTGACTCCCATCGTCCCCCGTATACTCAGCACCTGACTCGCATCGTCCTCCGTACCAGACTCCCATCATCCTCCATATACTAAGCACCTGACTCCCATCGTCCTCCGTACCTGACTCCCATCATCCTCCATATACTCAGCACCCGACTCCCATCGTCCTCCGTATACTCAGCACCTGACTCCCATCGTCCTCCGTATACTCAGCACCTGACTCCCATCGTCCTCCGTATACTCAGCACCTGACTCCCATCGTCCTCCGTATACTCAGCACCTGACTCCCATCGTCCTCCGTACCTGACTCCCATCATCCTCCGTATACTCCGTACCTGACTCCCATCATCCTCCGTATACTCAGCACCTGACTCCCATCATCCTCCATATACTCAGCACCTGACTCCCATCATCCTCCGTATACTCAGCACCTGACTCCCATCATCCCCCGTATACTCAGCACCCGACTCCCATCATCCTCCGTATACTCAGCACCCGACTCCCATCATCCTCCGTATACTCAGCACCCGACTCCCATCATCCTCCGTATACTCAGCACCCGACTCCCATCATCCTCCGTATACTCAGCACCCGACTCCCATCATCCTCCGTATACTCAGCACCCGACTCCCATCGTCCTCCGTATACTCAGCACCCGACTCCCATCGTCCTCCGTATACTCAGCACCCGACTCCCATCGTCCTCCGTACACTCAGCGCCTGACTCCCATCATCCTCCATATACTCAGCACCTGACTCCCATCGTCCTCCGTATACTCAGCACCTGACTCCCATCGTCCTCCGTATACTCAGCACCTGACTCCCATCATCCTCCGTATACTCAGCACCTGACTCCCATCATCCTCCGTATACTCAGCACCTGACTCCCATCATCCTCCATATACTCAGCACCTGACTCCCATCATCCTCCATATACTCAGCACCTGACTCCCATCGTCCCCCGTATACTCAGCACCTGACTCCCATCGTCCTCCGTACCAGACTCCCATCATCCTCCATATACTAAGCACCTGACTCCCATCGTCCTCCATATACTCAGCACCTGACTCCCATCGTCCCCCGTATACTCAGCACCTGACTCCCATCGTCCTCCGTACCAGACTCCCATCATCCTCCATATAATCAGCACCTGACTCCCATCGTCCTCCGTACCAGACTCCCATCATCCTCCATATACTAAGCACCTGACTCCCATCGTCCTCCGTACCTGACTCCCATCATCCTCCATATACTCAGCACCTGACTCCCATCGTCCCCCGTATACTCAGCACCTGACTCCCATCGTCCTCCGTACCAGACTCCCATCATCCTCCATATAATCAGCACCTGACTCCCATCGTCCTCCGTACCAGACTCCCATCATCCTCCATATACTCAGCACCTGACTCCCATCGTCCTCCGTACCAGACTCCCATCATCCTCCATATAATCAGCACCTGACTCCCATCGTCCTCCGTATACTCAGCACCTGACTCCCATCGTCCTCCGTATACTCAGCACCTGACTCCCATCGTCCTCCGTACCAGACTCCCATCATCCTCCATATAATCAGCACCTGACTCCCATCGTCCTCCGTATACTCAGCACCTGACTCCCATCGTCCTCCGTATACTCAGCACCTGACTCCCATCGTCCTCCGTATACTCAGCACCTGACTCCCATCGTCCTCCGTATACTCAGCACCTGACTCCCATCGTCCTCCGTACCTGACTCCCATCATCCTCCGTATACTCCGTACCTGACTCCCATCATCCTCCGTATACTCAGCACCTGACTCCCATCATCCTCCATATACTCAGCACCTGACTCCCATCATCCTCCGTATACTCAGCACCTGACTCCCATCATCCTCCGTATACTCAGCACCCGACTCCCATCATACTCCGTATACTCAGCACCCGACTCCCATCATCCTCCGTATACTCAGCACCCGACTCCCATCATCCTCCGTATACTCAGCACCCGACTCCCATCGTCCTCCGTATACTCAGCACCTGACTCCCATCGTCCCCCGTATACTCAGCACCTGACTCCCATCGTCCTCCGTACCAGACTCCCATCATCCTCCATATACTAAGCACCTGACTCCCATCGTCCTCCGTACCTGACTCCCATCATCCTCCGTATACTCAGCACCTGACTCCCATCGTCCCCCGTATACTCAGCACCTGACTCCCATCGTCCTCCGTACCAGACTCCCATCATCCTCCATATAATCAGCACCTGACTCCCATCGTCCTCCGTATACTCAGCACCTGACTCCCATCGTCCTCCGTATACTCAGCACCTGACTCCCATCGTCCTCCGTACCAGACTCCCATCATCCTCCATATAATCAGCACCTGACTCCCATCGTCCTCCGTATACTCAGCACCTGACTCCCATCGTCCTCCGTATACTCAGCACCTGACTCCCATCGTCCTCCGTATACTCAGCACCTGACTCCCATCGTCCTCCGTATACTCAGCACCTGACTCCCATCGTCCTCCGTATACTCAGCACCTGACTCCCATCGTCCTCCGTATACTCAGCACCTGACTCCCATCGTCCTCCGTATACTCAGCACCTGACTCCCATCGTCCTCCGTATACTCAGCACCTGACTCCCATCATCCTCCGTATACTCAGCACCTGACTCCCATCATCCTCCATATACTCAGCACCTGACTCCCATCGTCCTCCGTACCTGACTCCCATCATCCTCCATATACTCAGCACCTGACTCCCATCGTCCCCCGTATACTCAGCACCTGACTCCCATCATCCTCCGTATACTCAGCACCTGACTCCCATCATCCTCCATATACTCAGCACCTGACTCCCATCATCCTCCATATACTCAGCACCTGACTCCCATCATCCTCCATATACTCAGCACCTGACTCCCATCATCCTCCATATACTCAGCACCTGACTCCCATCGTCCTCCGTACCTGACTCCCATCATCCTCCGTATACTCCGTACCTGACTCCCATCATCCTCCGTATACTCAGCACCTGACTCCCATCATCCTCCATATACTCAGCACCTGACTCCCATCATCCTCCATATACTCAGCACCTGACTCCCATCATCCTCCATATACTCAGCACCTTACTCCCATCATCCTCCGTATACTCAGCACCTGACTCCCATCATCCTCCATATACTCAGCACCTGACTCCCATCATCCTCTGTATACTCAGCACCTGACTCCCATCATCCTCCATATACTCAGCACCTGATTCCCATCGTATCAAATATTCTGGATTACTGAATCGTCACTCAGTCTGAAGCGTCTCGTGATTGGTTCTCAGTCTTCAGATCTGGGAGATTATTTTGCAGTTCTGAGTGGGATCCATGTGCCAGATTATCAGATCTTCTGAACTATTAAACGCCAGATTAAAGGAAGTCTAGTGTTTATTAAAATCTACATCTGTACGGCTGGGACAATCCCCATCATCCTCCCCATCCCCATCCTCCTCACCATCCCCATCCTCCTCACCATCCCCATCCCCCTGACCATCATCCTCACCATCCCCATCCTCCTCACCATCCCCATCCTCCTCACCATCCCCATCCTCCTCACCATCCCCATCCTCCTCACCATCCCCATCCTCCTCACCATCCCCACCCTCCTCACCATCCCCATCCTCCTCACCATCCCCATCCTCCTCACCATCCCCATCCTCCTCACCATCCCCATCCTCCTCACCATCCCCACCATCCCCATCCTCCTCACCATCCCCACCATCCTCACCATCCCCACCCTCCTCACCATCCCCACCCTCCTCACCATCCCCACCCTCCTCACCATCCCCATCCTCCTCACCATCCCCATCCTCCTCACCATCCCCACCCTCCTCACCATCCCCACCCTCCTCACCATCCCCATCCTCCTCACCATCCCCATCCTCCTCACCATCCCCACCCTCCTCACCATCCCCACCATCCCCACCCTCCTCACCATCCCCATCCTCCTCACCATCCCCATCCTCCTCACCATCCCCACCCTCCTCACCCTCCCCACCCTCCTCACCGTCCTCATCCTCCTCACCGTCCCCATCCTCCTCACCGTCCCCACCCTCCTCACCGTCCCCACCCTCCTCACCGTCCTCATCCTCCTCACCGTCCCCATCCTCCTCACCGTCCTCATCCTCCTCACCGTCCCCATCCTCCTCACCGTCCCCATCCTCCTCACCGTCCCCATCCTCCTCACCATCCCCACCCTCCTCACCATCCTCATCATCCTCACCATCCCCATCCTCCTCACCATCCTCACCGTCCCCATCCTCCTCACCGTCCCCATCCTCCTCACCGTCCCCATCCTCCTCACCGTCCCCATCCTCCTCACCGTCCCCATCCTCCTCACCGTCCCCACCGTCCCCATCCTCCTCACCGTCCCCATCCTCCTCACCGTCCCCATCCTCCTCACCGTCCCCATCCTCCTCACCGTCCCCATCCTCCTCACCGTCCCCACCGTCCCCATCCTCCTCACCGTCCCCATCCTCCTCACCGTCCCCACCGTCCCCATCCTCCTCACCGTCCCCATCCTCCTCACCGTCCCCATCCTCCTCACCGTCCCCATCCTCCTCACCGTCCCCATCCTCCTCACCGTCCCCATCCTCCTCACCATCATCCTCACATCCCCATCCTCCTCACATCCCCATCCTCCTCACCATCCCCATCCTCCTCACTATCCCCATCCTCCTCACCATCCCCATCCTCCTCACCATCCCCACCCTCCTCACCATCCCCATCCTCCTCACCCTTAGTCTTAATGTTATTAATAATCGGATCTTTTTTTCCATATGGGCAGCGGCGCAGACCACGACGATTAATGTGACAGAGGCTACTAAGGAAACCACGATCAAACCGGGCGTGGCGACTTCTGCGGCTGTGACGCTGCTCACAAACCATACAAATGCAGCGAGTGCAAATATTACAGTCACGCCAAAGACGGAAACGTTAATAACGGCAACAGCGAAGACAGAAACGACAGAAGCAGGAACACCAAACACGGAAACAACCGGTGACACCACCCCAGAGACGAGCGCGGTGACCGCAGACCCCCCCACTACAGCCGGTAAGTGGCAGGAGCCGGAGGTGTTTCGTGTGTCCCCCTCTTATATCCTCAGCACTGGCCGCCATTTTTCTATCCCCCCCTGTGCCTGGTCAGGAAAGCTTCACCCTGGAGGAGTGAAAGGTTCGTCAGAAGATTCCGCCATATTTGATGGGAAGAATAGCGCAGCACGCAGCACGCAGCTCTGTTCTTCCGGTCAATACAACAAATCACGACGGAATCCAACAGACCCCATTATAAGTCATTGGGGTCCGCCGCGCACCATCGGGGTCTGTCGTGCTGCAGATCCAACACTGCATCGTGGTTTCCGCTTAGAACGCAGATGTGAACAGAGCCTTATAGGGACTCGTTCCTTCCAGCTTACAAGACCTCTGATTTCTGTCTGTGAAAAGAAATATTCTTAGTTACAGTTCTCTGTGAGATAAACATTAGTCAAGTATTCGTTTTGGTTTGTAGAGCAGCGGCAGATAAGAGAATTCCACTACGGAGGCGGAACGCGTGTTTAGGGGGTATTACCATCCACAGGACGTGCCATAAATGTCAGATAGATGCGGACCCCACCTCTGGGACCGACACAGTTTTCTAGGACGAAGACCCATGACTCCCCGTTTCATGTATACAGGACCTTTATAAAACACTGATCGCCGGGTAGAGGGGAGCGGAGTGGTTGTCCAAATGAAGCGGCGCTATTGTTTGCGCCTCACCGATGCCGCTCCTTTCTACCCGGCGATCAGTGATTTATAAAGGTCCTGTATACATGAACCGTCACACAGGTGAGGACCGCCTATACACAGCACATCTCATTATACTTCATATACTGCTGCTGCGCACTGACCTCCCGGCTTCTCATTATCTCCGGCCACCGCTGTTCTGTTGTGTCGCCAATGTACACCGGACAGCGTCAGGACACAGAGCAGCGGCGCCCGAGCCGAAACAGCAGAGGAGCCAGGAGGGTAACTATACGGCCCGGCGATCCTGGAGTCCAGAGTCAGACCGGGAACTACCAGGATCGTGCGTGTTAGTTATATACAGTAACTTTACACATATATAGTATATAGACATTACATATTCACAACTACATTACATACATCATACACACATTTGTACAAACACTACACATATACACACACACTACATATACAGTACACACACATATTACATACATTATACACACATTTGTACAAACACTACATATATACACACACTACATATATACACACACTACATATACAGTACACACACATGTATATACATCATACACATATACAGTACACACACATATATATATACATCATACACACACCCATTACATCATACATAGACTCACCTCCTCTACAGCTGTAGTTTGGTCGTTGAGTTATCACAGGACAGGAAGCTTCTTGTGTTCGATCCTCTGCAGTCTCCCTCCCCCTCTTGTCCGGTCCGACTACTCGCAGGGCAGGAAAAGAAGGTGATGCCACTAGCCAGGTCTGCAGGGGGCGGGGCCTCGACTCCTCTGATAGGCCAGTCATGTCAGCGCGAAGAGAGGCCCAAGCGGAGGTCATTATGTCCTGGTCACCCCCGAGTCCTGGGCTGACTGTCTACTGCACTTCCCGAGATCTGTAGCGGGGGAGGGAGGGGGACCCTTTGCATTAGCCTAGTCCCCCCCATCTAATGTCAGCCTTGATCTGTCCCCTGTACTGATAGTTTGTTGCAATGTATCAGTGCAGGTAAGATGTATCAGCCTGGAGTCCAGGGTGTTCACCTCATAGAGGATTGTCTGTCCTTATACATTGTAACAAACCCTCACCTGTGATTAGTATTAGACCAGGATTAGGGTTTCAGCCTTTGGATATAAACAAGAATGTTCCCAATCACTGACAGAAAGCAGAGATCTGGAAAATGGTGAGCAGAAAGTCTATTAAGTAGATGAGTTTTTTATTTTGCAGTGATGGAGCGTTATTTACATAGGACTGCACCGTTCCTTTAATATAAAGAAAGCAAAATCATACAAGTTGTTCCATTTTCTCTTTATCGGAAATAGTCTGTGAGCCCGGGATCTCTGCCGCGTAACCGTAAGCCTGTAATATCCATATAATCTCCGGCTGTGACATCACTGTTATGTATATTCATCTCTCCACAGAACCGGTATCCTGCTCCCCTGGCGTCTGTGGGAACGGCACCCGCTGCTTCCAGCTCTACCAGACCTACGTGTGTCAGTGCCCCCTCAACTATCACTACAACACAACCAGCAGGGGGTGCCGAGGAGGTGAGACAGGACAATGGGGGCACCTGCGGCTCGCCACCTCCCAGCATGCCCTCATAAACTGACAGCAGCTAAAAGAGCATGCTGGGAGTTGTAGTTCCACACCAGCTGGAGAGCCACAGGCTGCAGATTTCAGGATCTATTTGTAATAATCTATACGTGATCTATATGTAATAATATATACGTAATTGTAATTGATGTTCTTCTCATTTAGGTCAAAGCTTCTTTGGTGAATTCACAATAAATGTAGAAAATTTTGATTCTGCACCAGGATCACAAGTTTACACAACACTATATAAAGAATTAATGAATCAGGTGAGAACGCCACAGATAAAGTGCAACTCCACCCAAAACCTCCTGATAGTGATGTCAGTAACAGGGGGCGGGGCTGTGACAACCTCTCACACATGATATGCAGGCTGGTTGTCAGTAGTAATAGATGAATAGCTGTGACTGTATATAAGATGTGTGGATCTCATGTCTGATCACAATGTAATTATATTATATATCAGTGATGTCAGTAACAGGGGGCGGGGCTGTGACAACCTCTCACACATAATATACAGGCTGGTTGTCAGTAGTAATAGATGAATAGCTGTTACTGTATATAAGATGTGTGGATCTCATGTCTGATCACAATGTAATTATATTATATATCAGTGATGTCAGTAACAGGGGGCGGGGCTGTGACAACCTCTCACACATGATATACAGGCTGGTTGTCAGTAGTAATAGATGAATAGCTGTTACTGTATATAAGATGTGTGGATCTCATGTCTGATCACAGTGTAATTATATTATATATCAGTGATGTCAGTAACAGGGGGCGGAGCTGTGACAACCTCTCACACATGATATACAGGCTGGTTGTCAGTAGTAATAGATGAATAGCTGTTACTGTATATAAGATGTGTGGATCTCATGTCTGATCACATGTAATTATATTATATATCAGTGATGTCAGTAACAGGGGGCGGGGCTGTGACAACCTCTCACACATGATATACAGGCTGGTTGTCAGTAGTAATAGATGAATAGCTGTTACTGTATATAAGATGTGTGGATCTCATGTCTGATCACATGTAATTATATTATATATCAGTGATGTCAGTAACGGGGCGGAGCTGTGACAACCTCTCACACATGATATATGGGCTGGTTGTCAGTAGTAATAGATGAATAGCTGTGACTGTATATAAGATGTGTGGATCTCATGTCTGATCACATGTAATTATATTATATATCAGTGATGTCAGTAACAGGGGGCGGGGCTGTGACAACCTCTCACACATGATATACAGGCTGGTTGTCAGTAGTAATAGATGAATAGCTGTTACTGTATATAAGATGTGTGGATCTCATGTCTGATCACAGTGTAATTATATTATATATCAGTGATGTCAGTAACAGGAGGCGGGGCTGTGACAATCTCTCACACATGATATACAGGCTGGTTGTCAGTAGTAATAGATGAATAGCTGTGACTGTATATAAGATGTGTGGATCTCATGTCTGATCACAGTGTAATTATATTATATATCAGTGATGTCAGTAACAGGGGGCGGAGCTGTGACAACCTCTCACACATGATATACAGGCTGGTGTCAGTAGTAATAGATGAATAGCTGTCACTGTATATAAGATGTGTGGATCTCATGTCTGATTACAGTGTAATTATATTATATATCAGTGATGTCAGTACAGGGGGCGGAGCTGTGACAACCTCTCACACATGGTATACAGGCTGGTTGTCAGTAGTAATAGATGAATAGCTGTTACTGTATATAAGATGTGTGGATCTCATGTCTGATCACAGTGTAATTATATTATATATCAGTGATGTCAGTAACAGGGGGCGGAGCTGTGACAACCTCTCACACATGATATACAGGCTGGTTGTCAGTAGTAATAGATGAATAGCTGTTACTGTATATAAGATGTGTGGATCTCATGTCTGATCACATGTAATTATATTATATATCAGTGATGTCAGTAACAGGGGGCGGGGCTGTGACAACCTCTCACACATGATATACGGGCTGGTTGTCAGTAGTAATAGATGTTACTGTATATAAGATGTGTGGATCTCATGTCTGATCATACCTCCATACTGTACTGAATAATACCCCCGTACTGTTACTGAATAATACCTCCATACTGTTACTGAATAATACCTCCATACTATAACCACATAGTGACTGTATAATACCTCCATACTGTTACTGAATAATACCCCCATACAGTTACTGAATAATACCCCATACTGTTACTGAATAATACCTCCATACTGTTACTGAATAATGCCCCCATACTGTTACTGAATAATACCCCCATACTGTTACTGAATAATACCCCCATACTGTTACTGAATAATACCCCCTACTGTTACTGAATAATACCCCATACTGTTACTGAATAATACCCCCATACTGTTACTGAATAATGCCCCCATACTGTTACTGAATAATACCCCCATACTGTTACTGAATAATGCCCCCATACTGTCACTGAATAATACCCCCATACAGTTACTGAATAATACCCCCATACAGTTACTGAATAATACCCCCATACTGTTACTGAATAATACCCCCATACTGTTACTGAATAATACCCCCATACTGTCACTGAATAATACCCCCATACAGTTACTGAATAATACCTCCATACTGTTACTGAATAATACCTCCATACTGTCACTGAATAATACCCCCATACAGTTACTGAATAATACCCCCATACTGTTACTGAATAATACCCCCATACTGTCACTGAATAATACCCCCATACAGTTACTGAATAATACCCCCATACAGTTACTGAATAATACCCCATACTGTTACTGAATAATACCTCCATACTGTCACTGAATAATACCCCCATACAGTTACTGAATAATACCCCCATACAGTTACTGAATAATACCCCCATACTGTCACTGAATAATACCCCCATACTGTTACTGAATAATACCCCCATACAGTTACTGAATAATACCCCATACTGTTACTGAATAATACCTCCATACTGTCACTGAATAATACCCCCATACAGTTACTGAATAATACCCCCATACTGTTACTGAATAATACCCCCATACTGTTACTGAATAATACCCCCATACTGTTACTGAATAATACCCCCATACTGTTACTGAATAATACCCCCACACCATAACCACATAGTGACTGAATAATACCGCCATACTGTTACTGAATAATACCGCCACACCATAACCACATAGTGACTGAATAATACCCCCATACTGTTACTGAATAATACCCCCATACTGTTACTGAATAATACCCCATACTGTTACTGAATAATACCCCCATACTGTTACTGAATAATACCTCCATACTGTTACTGAATAATACCCCATACTGTTACTGAATAATACCTCCATACTGTTACTGAATACCTCCATACTGTCACTGAATAATGCCCCCATACTGTCACTGAATAATACCCCCATACTGTCACTGAATAATACCCCCATAATGTTACTGAATAATACCCCCATAATGTTACTGAATAATACCCCCATAATGTTACTGAATAATACCCCATACTGTTACTGAATAATACCCCCATACTGTTATTGAATAATACCCCCATAGTGTTACTGAATAATACCCCCATACTGTACTGAATAATACCTCCATACTGTTACTGAATAATACCCCCATAGTGTTACTGAATAATACCCCCATAGTGTTACTGAATAATACCCCCATACTGTTACTGAATAATACCTCCATACTGTTACTGAATAATACCCCCATACTGTTACTGAATAATACCCCCATACTGTTACTGAATAATACCTCCACACCATAACCACATAGTGACTGAATAATACCCCCATACTGTTACTGAATTATACCACCACACCATAACCACATAGTGACTGACTAATACCACCATACTGTTACTGAATAATACCTCCATACTGTCACTGAATAATGCACCCATACTGTCACTGAATAATGCCCCCATACTGTTACTGAATAATACCCCCATACTGTTACTGAATAATACCCCCATACTGTTACTGAATAATACCCCCATACTGTTACTGAATAATGCCCCCATACTGTTACTGAATAATGCCCCCATACTGTTACTGAATAATACCCCCATACTGTTACTGAATAATACCCCATACTGTTACTGAATAATACCCCCATACTGTTACTGAATAATACCCCCATACTGTTACTGAATAATACCCCCATACTGTTACTGAATAATACCCCCATACTGTTACTGAATAATACCCCCATACTGTTACTGAATAATGCCCCCATACTGTTACTGAATAATACCCCCATACTGTTACTGAATAATACCCCATACTGTTACTGAATAATACCCCATACTGTTACTGAATAATACCCCCATACTGTTACTGAATAATACCACCATACTGTTACTGAATAATGCCCCCATACTGTTACTGAATAATGCCCCCATACTGTTACTGAATAATACCCCATACTGTTACTGAATAATACCCCCATACTGTTATTGAATAATACCCCCATACTGTTACTGAATAATACCCCATACTGTTACTGAATAATACCCCCATACTGTTACTGAATAATGCCCCCATACTGTTACTGAATAATGCCCCCATACTGTTACTGAATAATACCCCATACTGTTACTGAATAATACCCCCATACTGTTATTGAATAATACCCCCATAGTGTTACTGAATAATACCCCCATACTGTTACTGAATAATACCTCCATACTGTTACTGAATAATACCTCCATACTGTTATTGAATAATACCTCCATACTGTTACTGAATAATACCCCCATACTGTTACTGAATAATACCCCATACTGTTACTGAATAATACCCCCATACTGTTACTGAATAATACCCCCATACTGTTATTGAATAATACCCCCATACTGTTATTGAATAATACCCCTATACTGTTACTGAATAATACCCCCATACTGTTACTGAATAATACCTCCATACTGTTATTGAATAATACCACCATACTGTTACTGAATAATACCTCCATACTGTTACTGAATAATACCCCCATACTGTTACTGAATAATACCCCCATACTGTTACTGAATAATACCACCATACTGTTACTGAATAATGCCCCCATACTGTTACTGAATAATGCCCCCATACTGTTACTGAATAATGCCCCCATACTGTTACTGAATAATACCCCATACTGTTATTGAATAATACCCCCATACTGTTACTGAATAATACCCCATACTGTTACTGAATAATACCCCCATACTGTTACTGAATAATGCCCCCATACTGTTACTGAATAATGCCCCCATACTGTTACTGAATAATACCCCATACTGTTACTGAATAATACCCCCATACTGTTATTGAATAATACCCCCATAGTGTTACTGAATAATACCCCCATAGTGTTACTGAATAATACCTCCATACTGTTATTGAATAATACCTCCATACTGTTACTGAATAATACCCCCATACTGTTACTGAATAATACCCCATACTGTTACTGAATAATACCCCATACTGTTACTGAATAATACCCCCATACTGTTATTGAATAATACCCCCATACTGTTATTGAATAATACCCGTATACTGTTACTGAATAATACCCCCATACTGTTACTGAATAATACCTCCATACTGTTATTGAATAATACCACCATACTGTTACTGAATAATACCTCCATACTGTTATTGAATAATACCCCTATACTGTTACTGAATAATACCCCCATACTGTTACTGAATAATACCCCATACTGTTACTGAATAATACCCCATACTGTTACTGAATAATACCCCCATACTGTTACTGAATAATACCCCATACTGTTACTGAATAATACCCCATACTGTTACTGAATAATACCCCATACTGTTATTGAATAATACCCCTATACTGTTACTGAATAATACCCCCATACTGTTACTGAATAATACCCCCATACTGTTATTGAATAATACCCCTATACTGTTACTGAATAATACCCCCATACTGTTACTGAATAATACCCCCTACTGTTACTGAATAATACCCCCATACTGTTACTGAATAATACCCCCACACCATAACCACATAGTGACTGAATAATACCCCCATACTGTTACTGAATAATATCAGCACACCATAACCACATAGTGACTGAATAATACCCCATACTGTTACTGAATAATACCCCCATACTGTTACTGAATAATACCCCCATACTGTTACTGAATAATACCCCCATACTGTTACTGAATAATACCCCCATACTGTTACTGAATAATACCCCCATACTGTTACTGAATAATACCCCCATACTGTTACTGAATAATACCCCCATACTGTTACTGAATAATACCCCCATACTGTTACTGAATATTACCCCATACTGTTACTGAATAATACCCCATACTGTTACTGAATAATACCCCATACTGTTACTGAATAATACCCCCCTACTGTTACTGAATAATACCCCCCTACTGTTACTGAATAATACCCCCCTACTGTTACTGAATAATACCCCCCTACTGTTACTGAATAATACCCCCCTACTGTTACTGAATAATACCCCCCTACTGTTACTGAATAATACCCCCCTACTGTTACTGAATAATACCCCCCTACTGTTACTGAATAATACCCCCCTACTGTTACTGAATAATACCCCCCTACTGTTACTGAATAATACCCCCATACTGTTACTGAATAATGCCCCCCTACTGTTACTGAATAATACCCCCATACTGTTACTGAATAATATCACCACACCATAACCACAGTGACTGAATAATACCCCCATACTGTTACTGAATAATACCTCCATACTGTACTGAATAATACCCCCATACTGTTACTGAATAATACCCCCATACTGTTACTGAATAATACCCCCATACTGTTACTGAATAATACCCCCATACTGTTACTGAATAATACCCCATACTGTTACTGAATAATACCCCATACTGTTACTGAATAATACCCCCCTACTGTTACTGAATAATACCCCCATACTGTTACTGAATAATACCTCCACACCATAACCACATAGTGACTGAATAATACCCCCATACTGTTACTGAATAATACCGCCACACCATAACCACATAGTGACTGAATAATATCCCCATACTGTTACTGAATAATACCCCCATACTGTTACTGAATAATACCCCCATACTGTTACTGAATAATACCACCATACTGTTACTGAATAATACCCCCATACTGTTACTGAATAATACCCCCATACTGTTACTGAATAATACCCCATACTGTTACTGAATAATACCCCATACTGTTACTGAATAATACCCCATACTGTTACTGAATAATACCCCATACTGTTACTGAATAATACCCCATACTGTTACTGAATAATACCCCATACTGTTACTGAATAATATCCCCACACCATAACCACATAGTGACTGAATAATACCCCCATACTGTTACTGAATAATACCCCATACTGTTACTGAATAATACCCCATACTGTTACTGAATAATACCCCCATACTGTTACTGAATAATACCACCATACTGTTACTGAATAATACCCCATACTGTTACTGAATAATACCCCATACTGTTACTGAATAATACCCCATACTGTTACTGAATAATACCCCCATACTGTTACTGAATAATACCACCATACTGTTACTGAATAATACCTCCATACTGTTACTGAATAATACCACCATACTGTTACTGATTAATACCTCCATACTGTTACTGAATAATACCTCCATACTGTTACTGAATAATACCCCCATACTGTTACTGAATAATACCCCATACTGTTACTGAATAATACCCCCCTACTGTTACTGAATAATACCCCCCTACTGTTACTGAATAATACCCCCCTACTGTTACTGAATAATACCCCCATACTGTTACTGAATAATACCTCCACACCATAACCACATAGTGACTGAATAATACCCCCATACTGTTACTGAATAATACCGCCACACCATAACCACATAGTGACTGAATAATGCCCCCATACTGTTACTGAATAATACCCCCATACTGTTACTGAATAATACCCCCATACTGTACTGAATAATACCCCCATACTGTTACTGAATAATACCCCCATACTGTTACTGAATAATACCCCCATACTGTTACTGAATAATACCCCCATACTGTTACTGAATAATACCCCCATACTGTTACTGAATAATACCCCATACTGTTACTGAATAATACCCCATACTGTTACTGAATAATACCCCATACTGTTACTGAATAATACCCCATACTGTTACTGAATAATACCCCCATACTGTTACTGAATAATACCCCATACTGTTACTGAATAATACCCCATACTGTTACTGAATAATACCCCCATACTGTTACTGAATAATACCACCATACTGTTACCGAATAATACCCCATACTGTTACTGAATAATACCCCCATACTGTCACTGAATAATACCCCCATACTGTTACTGAATAATACCTCCATACTGTTACTGAATAATACCACCATACTGTTACTGAATAATACCTCCATACTGTTACTGAATAATACCTCCATACTGTTACTGAATAATACCACCATACTGTTACTGAATAATACCCCCATACTGTTACTGAATAATACCCCCATACTGTTACTGAATAATACCTCCACACCATAACCACATAGTGACTGAATAATACCCCCATACTATTACTGAATAATACCTCCATACTGTTACTGAATAATACCCCCATACTATTACTGAATAATACCCCCATACTGTTACTGAATAATACCCCCATACTGTTACTGAATAATACCACCACACCATAACCACATAGTGACTGAATAATACCCCCATACTGTTACTGAATAATGCCCCCATACTGTTACTGAATAATACCCCCATACTGTTACTGAATAATACCTCCACACTGTTACTGAATAATACCTCCATACTGTTATTGAATAATACCCCATACTGTTACTGAATAATACCTCCATACTGTTACTGAATAATACCCCCGTACAGAGACCAGTATTGCCGCCACCCAGTGACCATATGGTGTTAGATGCCGGTCCTGCACCGGCGCTCTGCAGACGTTATAAGTGATTACAGTGCAGTTATATCCGTTGACTTACGGGAGTCGTTCACTTTTTCCTTTTGGCTCAGACCGCCATGATGACTTGTCCCCACCACAACTCGTCTGCAGATTTACTACCCAGATATCTTGGCTCTTTGCTTTCCGGCAGCCCCCCACCTATTTCCCACCTCTACACAAACTTCCCATCCCGCTGCTACCCCCAATTCTGTGGTTGTTTCTGCCCCGTCTATTTCTGCACCTGCTGTCACAGAGCCCCCCGAAACTGTACTTCAGAGATAAAAACCGCCACACAGACGGAGCCGGATAGATGGCGCCCCAAAACTGACGATGCCTGATATTGTGCGCCAGACGGTAATAGTGCACGGCACAGTACTAGCGCCACCTTTTAGCCCCCACACAGTAATAATGCCCCTTTGGGGATGGGGGGGCTTCAGGTTGGAATAATATGGGACATTGACGATTGTTAGTGACATCAGAATAATAAATCCTCACTGACGAGTAACGGGACGCGCTCTTCTCTCCGCAGTCTGAGGTGTCGCTGTCCGGTCTCCCCGGGTATGTGGGCACTAACATAGTGCTAATGAGGTGAGTGCTGTGTGGACGGTGAGGGCGGAGCGTGGACGGTGAGGGCGGAGCGTGGACGGTGAGGGCGGAGCGTGGACGGTGAGGGCGGAGCGTGGACGGTGAGGGCGGAGCGTGGACGGTGAGGGCGGAGCGTGGACGGTGAGGGCGGAGCGTGGACGGTGAGGGCGCAGCGTGGACGGTGAGGGCGCAGCGTGGACGGTGAGGGCGCAGCGTGGACGTTGAGCGTGTGGATAACCATCCCCCCCAGACCACTGCCCCCAGATACCTGACAACCCTGGACTCCTGCCCTGATACCCTCCTCCCGACACCTGTTGTATCTAGACTTTCCTTCCCTTGGAGCATATATTCAGTTTGCTGCCCTGGCATTGCCCCCTGACACCCAGCACCCCTGGCATTGCCCCCTGACACCCAGCACCCCTGGCATTGCCCCCTGACACCCAGCACCCCTGGCATTGCCCCCTGACACCCAGCACCCCTGGCATAGCCCCCTGACACCCAGCACCCCTGGCATTGCCCCCTGACACCCAGCCCCCCTGGCATTGCCCCCTGACACCCAGCCCCCCTGGCATTGCCCCCTGACACCCAGCACCCCTGGCATTGCCCCCTCTCAGATACCCTTCCCCCGACACCCCATCACTTATTTATACTTTTGTATTTTTCTTTTAGTTTAACTCCTTCCAAATCTCAAACAAGAAGCGGACGAAGCCCCGGGGTCATTACCGCCAAAGTGGAACATTTATTCACCCCGGGGGCGACGAGCGCAGAAGATGTAACCAAAGCGATAAAGGACAACGCAGGAATACCGGGAGAATATAAAAGTGAGTGTCCCGTATACAGCGCAGGCGGCCATAAGACCCCTCCTCCCCCCCAGAACATCTCCCTCTACTCCAGTCACATCCAGAGCTGTATTTACACGTCTATTGTTCTATCATGACTCCAGTAATATCTGCTTCTTTCCTGCTAATTTTTTGAGGGTCTGTGTCTGAGCTACATTATTCCTTATACTGCAGTAACATCCAGAGCTGCATTCACAATTATTATGCTTTTCTTTCCCGTTAGTTCTTCGGTTACGAGACCTCGCACCCCCACCTGCTGCTGCCTATACTGGTTTGGAATCTATACAGAGCATACTCTGCTGTAGTGCATTGTGGGAGGTGTAGTCTTACCGCCAGGCACTGTACATATGAGGTGGAACAAACGTTACATCGCTCACAGTGCATTATGGGCGTTCTGCTAAGCTGTGGATGTGACTGGAGTATAAGACATGACATAGTTACAGAACTGTAACTGCAGCTCTGGATGTGATTGTAGTATAAAGACTTGAAGTGATAGCAGAATTGTGACTGCAGCTCTGGATGTGACTGGAGTATAAGGCATGATGTAACAGCAGAACAGTGACTGCAGCTCTGGATGTGACTGGAGTATATGGCATGATGTAACAGAACAGTAACTGCAGCTCTGGATGTGACTGGAGTATACGGCATGATGTAACAGTAGAACAGTGACTGCAGCTCTGGATGTGACTGGAGTATAACGCATAATGTAACAGAACAGTGACTGCAGCTCTGGATGTGACTGGATAACAGTAGAACAGTGACTGCAGCTCTGGATGTGACTGGAGTATAAGGGATTACTCGTTACATTGTGCGTGACAGAAATGTTCGCCGCTTGCAGATTGTGTAGTAACCGTCATCTCCGGCAGGTAAAAACATCTGTGATGGATTCTACTGCGACGCAGAAACCACGCAATGCGTAGCGACGCCGGACGAGCAGGGGGCCACGTGCTCCTGTAAGGAGGGGAAATATCCCTCGCCAGCACAACACGTCGTGACCACCTGCGGAGGTGAGACCCCACCTGCCCCTGACTCGCCCCACCTGCCCCTGACTCGCCCCACCTGCCCCTGACTCGCCCCACCTGCCCCTGACTCGCCCCACCTGCCCCTGACTCGCCCCACCTGCCCCTGACTCGCCCCACCTGCCGCTGACTCGCCCCACCTGCCCCTGACTCGCCCCACGCTGGGTGACTACCAATGTGGCCGCCATTACAGCTCCTGCCGCGGTTGTCACCCAGCGTTCCTGGACTTCAGGAAAATCTGCCAGGTTATGCCATTCAGAGCTCAGGAAAGCTGGGTGGCCGCCCCTGTGCCAGCTGTCGTGTCCGTCATGAGCTGGACCCCGGAGACCTCATGCCCAGGGCGGGGGCTCATGTGGTGACACGTCCGGGATCGTCAGTGAATTCTTGTTCTGTCTTTCAGTTTGTGGCCCCGAATGTTCCCCGACTGACGGGCATTACTGCAAACTGGAGTCAAAGGCTGGACCGCAATGCACCTGCCTGCCGGGGTACAAGAGCAACGGGGACAAATGTGACACGTGAGTCCTGACATACGTAACACAAAGTAACACAGTGCAACACCGTAACACAATGCAACAACGTAACACAAAGTAACACAATGCACCTGCCTGCCGGGGTACAAGAGCAACGGGGACAAATGTGACACGTGAGTCCTGACATACGTAACACAAAGTAACACAGTGCAACACCGTAACACAATGCAACAACGTAACACAAAGTAACACAATGCACCTGCCTGCCGGGGTACAAGAGCAACGGGGACAAATGTGACACGTGAGTCCTGACATACCCAACACAATGCAACACCGTAACACAAAGTAACACAATGCAACACCGTAACACAAAGTAACACAATGCAACAACGTAACACAACGTAACACAATGCAACAACGTAACACAATGCAACAACGTAACACAATGTAACACAAAGCAACACCGTAACACAAAGTAACACAATGCAACAACGTAACACAATGCAACAACGTAACACAATGCAACAACGTAACACAATGTAACACAATGCAACAACGTAACACAAAGTAACACAATGCAACAACGTAACACAATGCAACAACGCAACACAAAGTAACACAATGCAACAACGAAACACAAAGTAACACAATGCAACAAAGTAACACAATGCAACAAAGTAACACAATGCACCTGCCTGCCGGGGTACAAGAGCAACGGGGACAAATGTGACACGTGAGTCCTGACATACCCAACACAAAGCAACACAATGCAACAACGAAACACAATGCAACAACGTGACACAAAGTAACACCGTAACACAAAGTAACACAATGCACCTGCCTCCCGGGGTACAAGAGCAACGGGGACAAATGTGACACGTGAGTCCTGACATACACAACACAATGCAACACCGTAACACAAAGTAACACAATGCAACAACGTAACACAATGCACCTGCCTCCCGGGGTACAAGAGCAACGGGGACAAATGTGACACGTGAGTCCTGACATACACAACACAATGCAACACCGTAACACAAAGTAACACAATGCAACAACGTAACACAATGCACCTGCCTCCCGGGGTACAAGAGCAACGGGGACAAATGTGACACGTGAGTCCTGACATACCCAACACAAAGCAACACCGTAACACAAAGTAACACAATGCAACAACGTAACACAATGCACCTGCCTCCCGGGGTACAAGAGCAACGGGGACAAATGTGACACGTGAGTCCTGAAATACACAACACAAAGCAACACAATGCAACAACGAAACACAATGCAACAACGTGACACAAAGTAACACAATGCAACAACGTAACACAATGCAACACCGTAACACAAAGTAAAACAATGCAACACCGTAACACAATGCAACACCATAACACAATGCAACAACGTAACACAAAGCAACACCGTAACACAAAGTAACACAATGCAACAACGTAACACAATGCAACACCGTAACACAAAGTAAAACAATGCAACAACGTAACACAATGCAACAACGTAACACAAAGTAACACAATGCAACAACATAACACAAAGTAACACAATGCAACAACGAAACACAATGCAACAACGTGACACAAAGTAACACAATGCAACACCGTAACACAAAGTAACACAATGCAACACCGTAACACAATGCAACACCGTAACACAAAGTAAAACAATGCAACAACGTAACAGAAAATAACACAATGCAACACAAAGTAACACAATGCAGCAAAGTAACACAATGCAACAAAGTAACACAATGCAACAAAGTAACACAATGCAACAAAGTAACACAATGCAACAAAGTAACACAATGCAACAACGTAACACAATGCAACAACGTAACACAATGCAACAAAGTAACACAATGCAATAAAGTAACACAAAGTAACACAATGCAACAAAGTAACACAATGCACCAGCCTCCCGGGGTACAAGAGCAACGGGGGCAAATGTGACAAGTGAGTCCTGACATACACAACACAAAGCAACACAATGCAACAACGTAACACAATGCAACACCGTAACACGAAGTAAAATAATGCAACAACGTAACACAAAGTTACACAACGTAACACAAAGTTACACAACGCAACACAAAGTTACACAATGCAACAAAGTAACACAATGCAACAAAGTAACACAATGCAACAACGTAACACAATGCAACAACGTAACACAATAACACTGTAACACAAAGTAACACAATGCAACAACGTAACACAAAGTAACACAATGCAACAACGTAACACAATAACACTGTAACACAAAGTAACACAATGCAACAACGTAACACAAAGTAACACAATGCAACAACGTAACACAATGCACCTGCCTCCCGGGGGAAACAAGAGCAACGGGGGCAAATGTGACAAGTGAGTCCTGACATACGCAACAACGTAACACAATGCAACAACGTAACACAATGCAACACCGTAACACAATGCAACAACGTAACACAATGCAACAACGTAACACAATGCAACACCGTAACACAATGCAACAACGTAACACAACGTAACACAATGCAACAACGTAACACAATGCAACAACGTAACACAATGCAACACCGTAACACAAAGTAACACAATGCAACAACGTATCACAATGCACCGGCCTCCCGGGGTACAAGAGCAACGGGGCAAATGTGACAAGTGAGTCCTGACGCAAAGTAACACAATGCAACACAATGCAACAACGTGACGCAATGCAACAAAGTAACACAACAGCTCATTGATGTTTCTCCGGCTGATTTTCTTGCAGATGTGAGTTCGGATACTCGGGAGGGGAATGTGAGGACAGTGAGTATCTGCCGGGGACTAATACTGGCCAAGGGGCAACCAACAGACACCTGGGGGGGGGGGGCAACGATATGACAGCATTCTGTCTCTGTTATGGGGGAGCACTGTGGATGTCTCTGTTATGGGGGCACTGTGGATGTCTCTGTTATGGGGGACACTGTGGCTGTCTCTGTTATGGGGGCACTGTGGATGTCTCTGTTATGGGGGCACTGTGGATGTCTCTGTTATGGGGGACACTGTGGCTGTCTCTGTTATGGGGAGCACTGTGGATGTCTCTGTTATGGGGGCACTGTGGATGTCTCTGTTATGGGGGAGCACTGTGGATGTCTCTGTTATGGGGGAGCACTGTGGATGTCTCTGTTATGGGGGAGTACTGTGGATGTCTCTGTTATGGGGGAGCACTGTGGATGTCTCTGTTATGGGGGCACTGTGGATGTCTCTGTTATGGGAGCACTCTGGATGTCTCTGTTATGGGGGAGCACTGTGGATGTCTCTGTTATGGGGGCACTGTGGCTGTCTCTGTTATGGGGAGCACTGTGGATGTCTCTGTTATGGGGGAGCACTGTGGATGTCTCTGTTATGGGGGAGCACTGTGGATGTCTCTGTTATGGGGGAGCACTGTGGATGTCTCTGTTATGGGGGAGCACTGTGGATGTCTCTGTTATGGGGGAGCACTGTGGATGTCTCTGTTATGGGGGAGCACTGTGGATGTCTCTGTTATGGGGGAGCACTGTGGATGTCTCTGTTATGGGGGAGCACTGTGGATGTCTCTGTTATGGGGGCACTGTGGATGTCTCTGTTATGGGGGCACTATGGATGTCTCTGTTATGGGGGCACTGTGGATGTCTCTGTTATGGGGGACACTGTGGCTTTCTCTGTTATGGGGAAACTGGCTTTCTCTGTTATGGGGGCACAGTGGATGTCTCTGTTATGGGGGCACAGTGGATGTCTCTGTTATGGGGGCACAGTGGATGTCTCTGTTATGGGGGCACTGTGGCTGTCTCTGTTATGGGGGCACTGTGGCTGTCTCTGTTATGGGGGCACTGTGGCTGTCTCTTATGGGGGCACTGTGGATGTCTCTGTTATGGGGACACTGTGGATGTCTCTGTTATGGGGGCACTGTGGCTGTCTCTGTTATGGGGGCACTGTGGCTGTCTGTTATGGGGGCACTGTGGATGTCTCTGTTATGGGGACACTGTGGATGTCTCTGTTATGGGGACACTGTGGATGTCTCTGTTATGGGGACACTGTGGCTGTCTCTGTTATGGGGAACACTGTGGATGTCTCTGTTATGGGGACACTGTGGCTGTCTCTGTTATGGGGAACACTGTGGATGTCTCTGTTATGGGGGCACTGTGGATGTCATATGTTTGGGGGTGACCAGTAGAGAACACTTTCCCTGTACTTCTCCCCCATCATTGCGCTCTTGTCCGCCTTCTTTCTTCCTCCAGATTATCTGCTGATCCTGGTGATCGTTGGCGCAGTGCTGGGCGCGGCCGTGCTCGTTCTGCTGGGTGCGGTGATCGGCGTTTCCATCAGGTGAGACCTTCGTGACCGCTCCAGGTATTCCGATGTTTATCAGCCCTGCCCCCTCAGACCTGCGAGGACGAGATATTGGGCGCAGACTGTAGGTGAGGGGTTCTCCGGCATGACCCCCACCCACGTCCTGTATAATGTACAACACTCGTTATAGCGGGATTTATTTACATAGTCATGTGACCGCTGCCGCTCCCCTCCCCCGCTGGCGGTCGACGCCGCCGTCCTGTTTACGGTTGGATTTCTATATTTCTGACTGAATAATTTCCTGGCAGCTCCAAGAAAGGAAAGAAACATGGCGACCGGACGACGCTGATCGAGAAAGACGAGAAGACGCCGGCAGAAAACAGCCCCGCCCCCGGGCGACTTTTCCCCAAAGTTCAAGCAAAGTCCGACCCGGGTGAGGTGAACAAGGCCGCCAGTGTATACGAGGGGAACGAGGAGTTTACCCGCAACTTTCCCAAACGGGACTACGATGAGGTGCGTCCGGCGCGGCGGAGAATGAGCGGATCCCTCGTCTCCCCCCAGAGCCCCTCCTGTCTCCCCCCAGAGCCCCTTCTGTCTCCCCCCAGAGCCCCTCCTGTCTCCCCCCCCAGAGCCCCTCCTGTCTCCCCCCCAGAGCCCCTCCTGTCTCCCCCCCCAGAGCCCCTCCTGTCCCCCCCAGAGCCCCTCCTGTCTCCCCCCCAGAGCCCCTCCTGTCTCCCCCCCAGAGCCCCTCCTGTCTCCCCCCCAGAGCCCCTCCTGTCTCCCCCCCAGAGCCCCTCCTGTCTCCCCCCAGAGCCCCTCCTGTCCCCCACAGACCCCTCCTGGACCCCCTCCTGTCGTGTCTCCCCCCCAGAGCCCCTCCTGTCCTGTCTCCCCCCCAGAGCCCCTCCTGTCCTGTCTCCCCCCCAGAGCCCCTCCTGTCCTGTCTCCCCCCACAGACCCCCTCCTGTCTTCTCCCCCCACAGACCCCCTCCTGTGTCCCCCCAGACCCCCTCCTGTCTCCCCCCCCAGACCCCCTCCTGTCTCCCCCCACAGACCCCCTCCTGTCTCCCCCCACAGACCCCCTCCTGTCTCCCCCCACAGACCCCCTCCTGTCTCCCCCCAGACCCCCTCCTGTCTCCCCCCAGACCCCCTCCTGTCTCCCCCCCAGACCCCCTCCTGTCTCCCCACAGACCCCCTCCTGTCTCCCCACAGACCCCCTCCTGTCTCCCCCCACAGACCCCCTCCTGTCTCCCCCCAGACCCCCCTCCTGTCTCCCCCCAGACCCCCCTCCTGTCTCCCCCCAGACCCCCCTCCTGTCTCCCCCCAGACCCCCTCCTGTCTTCTCCCCCCCCAGACCCCCTCCTGTCTTCTCCCCCCCAGACCCCCTCCTGTGTCCCCCCCGAGACCCCCTCCTGTGTCCCCCCCGAGACCCCCTCCTGTGTCCCCCCCAAGATCCCCTCCTGTGTCCCCCCACAGACCCCCTCCTGTGTCCCCCCACAGACCCCCTCCTGTGTCCCCCCACAGACCCCCTCCTGTGTCCCCCCACAGACCCCCTCCTGTGTCCCCCCACAGACCCCATCCTGTCTCCCCCCACAGACCCCATCCTGTCTCCCCAAACAGACCCCCTCCTGTCCCCCACAGACCCCCTCCTGTCTCCCCCCACAGACCCCCTCCTGTCTCTCCCCACAGACCCCCTCCTGTCTCCCCCCAGACCCCCTCCTGTCTCCCCACAGACCCCCTCCTGTCTCCCCCCACAGACCCCCTCCTGTCTCCCCCCACAGACCCCCTCCTGTCTCCCCCCAGACCCCCTCCTGTCTCCCCACAGACCCCCTCCTGTCTCCCCCCAGACCCCCCTCCTGTCTCCCCCCAGACCCCCCTCCTCTCCCCCCCAGACCCCCTCCTGTCTCCCCCCAGACCCCCTCCTCTCCCCCCAGACCCCCTCCTGTCTCCCCCCAGACCCCCTCCTGTCTCCCCCCAGACCCCCTCCTGTCTTCTCCCCCCCAGACCCCCTCCTGTCTTCTCCCCCCCCAGACCCCCTCCTGTGTCCCCCCCGAGATCCCCTCCTGTCTCCCCCCACAGACCCCCTCCTGTCCCCCACAGACCCCCTCCTGTCTCCCCCCACAGACCCCCTCCTGTCTCCCCCCACAGACCCCCTCCTGTCTCCCCCCACAGACCCCCTCCTGTCTCCCCCAAGACCCCCTCCTGTCTCCCCCCAGACCCCCTCCTGTCTCCCCCCCCAGACCCCCTCCTGTCTCCCCCCCCAGACCCCCTCCTGTCTCCCCCCACAGACCCCCCTCCTGTCTCCCCCCAGACCCCCCTCCTCTCTCCCACAGACCCCCTCCTGTCTCCCCCCAGACCCCCTCCTGTCTCCCCCCAGACCCCCTCCTGTGTCCCCCTCTAGACATTGAGGTGGAGCTGAATGAACGTTGTCTTTTTCCCTTGCAGAATCCATGGTATGAAATGGCCAGAAAAGACCGGAGTTATTAGCGAGCCGCCCCCGGGTGGCGCCGTTGAGCCGGTGTTATTCTGTATTCTGAACGCTCTGAGCTTATTGGCGGGTACAATGAGAAGAAATGATAATGAGGCGTGACCGGCAATGACCCCTCCCCCGACCGACGCTGGCGCCGTCACTGCCCTCGCGGGACGCCCGGACTTCACCCGCAGAACGCGTTTTACTAGAACTAGAAGCACTTTTTTTCTTTTTTTTTTTTTTTTTATTGCTCTGTAATTTATTTTAAGATGATCGTGAAGACACAACACTGGGACTTATAGGGTTAAAGGACGATGGCGGGCGGGATGAGGATGCGGCGACAACCTGCGAAAATACTGATAATATTCCTGTGATTGGAGGAAATTCTTTCTATGATGAACAGGTTAACTTTCTGTCTGACTAAGAATAATGGCTGATAACAGAGGACAACAGCACGTGTGTAATATCAGCTGCGCAGCTTCCTGTCCAACTTATAAAACGGATGTTTCTTGTTTGTTATTATATAAAAATAAATTGTAACATTGTGTCAGCGTCTGTTTATCCCTACACGTGACTGCAAGGAATAGGGACCAGCCGTCCAATAGGCGACATATATCGATGAGGTGATGTCAGTAACCGGGGGCGGAGCTGTGACAACCTCTCACACATGATATACAGGCTGGTTGTCAGTAGTAATAGATGAATAGCTGTGACTGTATATAAGATGTGAGGATCTCATGTCTGATCACAATGTCATTATATTATATATCAGTGATGTCAGTAACAGGGGGCGGAGCTGTGACAACCTCTCACACATAATATACAGGCTGGTTGTCAGTAGTAATAGATGAATAGCTGTCACTGTATATAAGATGTGTGGATCTCATGTCTGATCACAGTGTAATTATATTATATATCAGTGATGTCAGTAACAGGGGGCGGGGCTGTGACAACCTCTCACACATGATATACAGGCTGGTTGTCAGTAGTAATAGATGAATAGCTGTGACTCTATATAAGATGTGAGGATCTCATGTCTGATCACATGTAATTATATTATATATCAGTGATGTCAGTAACAGGGGGCGGGGCTGTGACAACCTCTCACACATGATATACAGGCTGGTTGTCAGTAGTAATAGATGAATAGCTGTGACTGTATATAAGATGTGTGGATCTCATGTCTGATCACAATGTCATTATATTATATATCAGTGATGTCAGTAACAGGGGGCGGAGCTGTGACAACCTCTCACACATAATATACAGGCTGGTTGTCAGTAGTAATAGATGAATAGCTGTCACTGTATATAAGATGTGTGGATCTCATGTCTGATCACAGTGTAATTATATTATATATCAGTGATGTCAGTAACAGGGGGCGGGGCTGTGACAACCTCTCACACATGATTATACAGGCTGGTTGTCAGTAGTAATAGATGAATAGCTGTTACTGTATATAAGATGTGTGGATCTCATGTCTGATCACAGTGTAATTATATTATATATCAGTGATGTCAGTAACAGGAGGCGGGGCTGTGACAACCTCTCACACATGATATACAAGCTGGTTGTCAGTAGTAATAGATGAATAGCTGTTACTATATATAAGATGTGTGGATCTCATGTCTGATCACAGTGTAATTATATTATATATCAGTGATGTCAGTAACAGGGGGCGGGGCTGTGACAACCTCTCACAGATGATATACAGGCTGGTTGTCAGTAGTAATAGATGAATAGCTGTGACTGTATATAAGATGTGTGGATCTCATGTCCGATCACAGTGTAATTATATTATATATCAGTGATGTCAGTAACAGGGGGCGGAGCTGTGACAACCTCTCACACATGATATACAGGCTGGTTGTCAGTAGTAATAGATGAATAGCTGTGACTGTATATAAGATGTGTGGATCTCATGTCTGATCACAATGTAATTATATTATATATCAGTGATGTCAGTAACAGGGGGCGGGGCTGTGACAACCTCTCACACATGATATACAGGCTGGTTGTCAGTAGTAATAGATGAATAGCTGTTACTGTATATAAGATGTGTGGATCTCATGTCTGATCACAGTGTAATTATATATCAGTGATGTCAGTAACAGGGGGCGGGGCTGTGACAACCTCTCACACATGATATACAGGCCGGTTGTCAGTAGTAATAGAGTAATAGCTGTTACTGTATATAAGATGTGTGGATCTCATGTCTGATCACATGTAATTATATTATATATCAGTGATGTCAGTAACAGGGGGCGGAGCTGTGACAACCTCTCACACATGATATACAGGCTGGTTGTCAGTAGTAATAGATGAATAGCTGTTACTGTATATAAGATGTGTGGATCTCATGTCTGATCACAATGTAATTATATTATATATCAGTGATGTCAGTAACAGGGGGCGGGGCTGTGACAACCTCTCACACATGATATACAGGCTGGTTGTCAGTGGTGATAGATGAATAGCTGTTACTGTATATAAGATGTGTGGATCTCATGTCTCATCACATGTCATTATATTATATATCAGTGATGTCAGTAACAGGGGGCGGAGCTGTGACAACCTCTCACACATGATATACAGGCTGGTTGTCAGTAGTAATAGATGAATAGCTGTTACTGTATATAAGATGTGTGGATCTCATGTCTGATCACAATGTAATTATATTATATATCAGTGATGTCAGTAACAGGGGGCGGAGCTGTGACAACCTCTCACACATAATATACAGGCTGGTTGTCAGTAGTAATAGATGAATAGCTGTCACTGTATATAAGATGTGTGGATCTCATGTCTGATCACAGTGTAATTATATTATATATCAGTGATGTAACAGGGGGCGGGGCTGTGACAACCTCTCACACATGATATACAGGCTGGTTGTCAGTAGTAATAGATGAATAGCTGTTACTGTATATAAGATGTGTGGATCTCATGTCTGATCACAGTGTAATTATATATCAGTGATGTCAGTAACAGGGGGCGGGGCTGTGACAACCTCTCACACATGATATACAGGCTGGTTGTCAGTAGTAATAGATGAATAGCTGTTACTGTATATAAGATGTGTGGATCTCATGTCTGATCACAATGTAATTATATTATATATCAGTGATGTCAGTAACAGGGGGCGGGGCTGTGACAACCTCTCACACATGATATACAGGCTGGTTGTCAGTAGTAATAGATGAATAGCTGTTACTGTATATAAGATGTGTGGATCTCATGTCTGATCACAGTGTAATTATATATCAGTGATGTCAGTAACAGGGGGCGGGGCTGTGACAACCTCTCACACATGATATACAGGCTGGTTGTCAGTAGTAATAGATGAATAGCTGTGACTGTATATAAGATGTGAGGATCTCATGTCTGATCACAATGTCATTATATTATATATCAGTGATGTCAGTAACAGGGGGCGGAGCTGTGACAACCTCTCACACATAATATACAGGCTGGTTGTCAGTAGTAATAGATGAATAGCTGTCACTGTATATAAGATGTGTGGATCTCATGTCTGATCACAGTGTAATTATATTATATATCAGTGATGTCAGTAACAGGGGGCGGGGCTGTGACAACCTCTCACACATGATATACAGGCTGGTTGTCAGTAGTAATAGATGAATAGCTGTGACTGTATATAAGATGTGAGGATCTCATGTCTGATCACATGTAATTATATTATATATCAGTGATGTCAGTAACAGGGGGTGGAGCTGTGACAACCTCTCACACATGATATACAGGCTGGTTGTCAGTAGTAATAGATGAATAGCTGTGACTGTATATAAGATGTGTGGATCTCATGTCTGATCACAATGTCATTATATTATATATCAGTGATGTCAGTAACAGGGGGCGGAGCTGTGACAACCTCTCACACATAATATACAGGCTGGTTGTCAGTAGTAATAGATGAATAGCTGTCACTGTATATAAGATGTGTGGATCTCATGTCTGATCACAGTGTAATTATATTATATATCAGTGATGTCAGTAACAGGGGGCGGGGCTGTGACAACCTCTCACACATGATTATACAGGCTGGTTGTCAGTAGTAATAGATGAATAGCTGTTACTGTATATAAGATGTGTGGATCTCATGTCTGATCACAATGTAATTATATTATATATCAGTGATGTCAGTAACAGGGGGCGGGGCTGTGACAACCTCTCACACATGATATACAGGCTGGTTGTCAGTAGTAATAGATGAATAGCTGTGACTGTATATAAGATGTGTGGATCTCATGTCTGATCACATGTAATTATATTATATATCAGTGATGTCAGTAACAGGGGGCGGGGCTGTGACAACCTCTCACACATGATATACAGGCTGGTTGTCAGTAGTAATAGATGAATAGCTGTTACTGTATATAAGATGTGTGGATCTCATGTCTGATCACAGTGTAATTATATTATATATCAGTGATGTAACAGGGGGCGGGGCTGTGACAACCTCTCACACATGATATACAGGCTGGTTGTCAGTAGTAATAGATGAATAGCTGTTATGTGTGGATCTCATGTCTGATCACAGTGTAATTATATATCAGTGATGTCAGTAACAGGGGGCGGGGCTGTGACAACCTCTCACACATGATATACAGGCCGGTTGTCAGTAGTAATAGAGTAATAGCTGTTACTGTATATAAGATGTGTGGATCTCATGTCTGATCACATGTAATTATATTATATATCAGTGATGTCAGTAACAGGGGGCGGAGCTGTGACAACCTCTCACACATGATATACAGGCTGGTTGTCAGTAGTAATAGATGAATAGCTGTTACTGTATATAAGATGTGTGGATCTCATGTCTGATCACAATGTAATTATATTATATATCAGTGATGTCAGTAACAGGGGGCGGGGCTGTGACAACCTCTCACACATGATATACAGGCTGGTTGTCAGTAGTAATAGATGAATAGCTGTTACTGTATATAAGATGTGTGGATCTCATGTCTAATCACAGTGTAATTATATATCAGTGATGTCAGTAACAGGGGGCGGGGCTGTGACAACCTCTCACACATGATATACAGGCTGGTTGTCAGTAGTAATAGATGAATAGCTGTGACTGTATATAAGATGTGAGGATCTCATGTCTGATCACAATGTAATTATATTATATATCAGTGATGTCAGTAACAGGGGGCGGGGCTGTGACAACCTCTCACACATGATATACAGGCTGGTTGTCAGTAGTAATAGATGAATAGATGTTACTGTATATAAGATGTGTGGATCTCATGTCTGATCACAATGTCATTATATTATATATCAGTGATGTCAGTAACAGGGGGCGGAGCTGTGACAACCTCTCACACATAATATACAGGCTGGTTGTCAGTAGTAATAGATAAATAGCTGTCACTGTATATAAGATGTGTGGATCTCATGTCTGATCACAGTGTAATTATATTATATATCAGTGATGTCAGTAACAGGGGGCGGGGCTGTGACAACCTCTCACACATGATATACAGGCTGGTTGTCAGTAGTAATAGATGAATAGCTGTGACTCTATATAAGATGTGAGGATCTCATGTCTGATCACATGTAATTATATTATATATCAGTGATGTCAGTAACAGGGGGTGGAGCTGTGACAACCTCTCACACATGATATACAGGCTGGTTGTCAGTAGTAATAGATGAATAGCTGTGACTGTATATAAGATGTGTGGATCTCATGTCTGATCACAATCTCATTATATTATATATCAGTGATGTCAGTAACAGGGGGCGGAGCTGTGACAACCTCTCACACATAATATACAGGCTGGTTGTCAGTAGTAATAGATGAATAGCTGTCACTGTATATAAGATGTGTGGATCTCATGTCTGATCACAGTGTAATTATATTATATATCAGTGATGTCAGTAACAGGGGGCGGGGCTGTGACAACCTCTCACACATGATTATACAGGCTGGTTGTCAGTAGTAATAGATGAATAGCTGTTACTGTATATAAGATGTGTGGATCTCATGTCTGATCACAGTGTAATTATATTATATATCAGTGATGTCAGTAACAGGAGGCGGGGCTGTGACAACCTCTCACACATGATATACAAGCTGGTTGTCAGTAGTAATAGATGAATAGCTGTTACTATATATAAGATGTGTGGATCTCATGTCTGATCACAGTGTAATTATATTATATATCAGTGATGTCAGTAACAGGGGGCGGGGCTGTGACAACCTCTCACAGATGATATACAGGCTGGTTGTCAGTAGTAATAGATGAATAGCTGTGACTGTATATAAGATGTGTGGATCTCATGTCCGATCACAGTGTAATTATATTATATATCAGTGATGTCAGTAACAGGGGGCGGAGCTGTGACAACCTCTCACACATGATATACAGGCTGGTTGTCAGTAGTAATAGATGAATAGCTGTGACTGTATATAAGATGTGTGGATCTCATGTCTGATCACAATGTAATTATATTATATATCAGTGATGTCAGTAACAGGGGGCGGGGCTGTGACAACCTCTCACACATGATATACAGGCTGGTTGTCAGTAGTAATAGATGAATAGCTGTTACTGTATATAAGATGTGTGGATCTCATGTCTGATCACAGTGTAATTATATATCAGTGATGTCAGTAACAGGGGGCGGGGCTGTGACAACCTCTCACACATGATATACAGGCCGGTTGTCAGTAGTAATAGAGTAATAGCTGTTACTGTATATAAGATGTGTGGATCTCATGTCTCATCACATGTCATTATATTATATATCAGTGATGTCAGTAACAGGGGGCGGAGCTGTGACAACCTCTCACACATGATATACAGGCTGGTTGTCAGTAGTAATAGATGAATAGCTGTTACTGTATATAAGATGTGTGGATCTCATGTCTGATCACAATGTAATTATATTATATATCAGTGATGTCAGTAACAGGGGGCGGAGCTGTGACAACCTCTCACACATAATATACAGGCTGGTTGTCAGTAGTAATAGATGAATAGCTGTCACTGTATATAAGATGTGTGGATCTCATGTCTGATCACAGTGTAATTATATTATATATCAGTGATGTAACAGGGGGCGGGGCTGTGACAACCTCTCACACATGATATACAGGCTGGTTGTCAGTAGTAATAGATGAATAGCTGTTACTGTATATAAGATGTGTGGATCTCATGTCTGATCACAGTGTAATTATATATCAGTGATGTCAGTAACAGGGGGCGGGGCTGTGACAACCTCTCACACATGATATACAGGCTGGTTGTCAGTAGTAATAGATGAATAGCTGTTACTGTATATAAGATGTGTGGATCTCATGTCTGATCACAATGTAATTATATTATATATCAGTGATGTCAGTAACAGGGGGCGGGGCTGTGACAACCTCTCACACATGATATACAGGCTGGTTGTCAGTAGTAATAGATGAATAGCTGTTACTGTATATAAGATGTGTGGATCTCATGTCTGATCACAGTGTAATTATATATCAGTGATGTCAGTAACAGGGGGCGGGGCTGTGACAACCTCTCACACATGATATACAGGCTGGTTGTCAGTAGTAATAGATGAATAGCTGTGACTGTATATAAGATGTGAGGATCTCATGTCTGATCACAATGTCATTATATTATATATCAGTGATGTCAGTAACAGGGGGCGGAGCTGTGACAACCTCTCACACATAATATACAGGCTGGTTGTCAGTAGTAATAGATGAATAGCTGTCACTGTATATAAGATGTGTGGATCTCATGTCTGATCACAGTGTAATTATATTATATATCAGTGATGTCAGTAACAGGGGGCGGGGCTGTGACAACCTCTCACACATGATATACAGGCTGGTTGTCAGTAGTAATAGATGAATAGCTGTGACTGTATATAAGATGTGAGGATCTCATGTCTGATCACATGTAATTATATTATATATCAGTGATGTCAGTAACAGGGGGTGGAGCTGTGACAACCTCTCACACATGATATACAGGCTGGTTGTCAGTAGTAATAGATGAATAGCTGTGACTGTATATAAGATGTGTGGATCTCATGTCTGATCACAATGTCATTATATTATATATCAGTGATGTCAGTAACAGGGGGCGGAGCTGTGACAACCTCTCACACATAATATACAGGCTGGTTGTCAGTAGTAATAGATGAATAGCTGTCACTGTATATAAGATGTGTGGATCTCATGTCTGATCACAGTGTAATTATATTATATATCAGTGATGTCAGTAACAGGGGGCGGGGCTGTGACAACCTCTCACACATGATTATACAGGCTGGTTGTCAGTAGTAATAGATGAATAGCTGTTACTGTATATAAGATGTGTGGATCTCATGTCTGATCACAATGTAATTATATTATATATCAGTGATGTCAGTAACAGGGGGCGGGGCTGTGACAACCTCTCACACATGATATACAGGCTGGTTGTCAGTAGTAATAGATGAATAGCTGTGACTGTATATAAGATGTGTGGATCTCATGTCTGATCACATGTAATTATATTATATATCAGTGATGTCAGTAACAGGGGGCGGGGCTGTGACAACCTCTCACACATGATATACAGGCTGGTTGTCAGTAGTAATAGATGAATAGCTGTTACTGTATATAAGATGTGTGGATCTCATGTCTGATCACAGTGTAATTATATTATATATCAGTGATGTAACAGGGGGCGGGGCTGTGACAACCTCTCACACATGATATACAGGCTGGTTGTCAGTAGTAATAGATGAATAGCTGTTATGTGTGGATCTCATGTCTGATCACAGTGTAATTATATATCAGTGATGTCAGTAACAGGGGGCGGGGCTGTGACAACCTCTCACACATGATATATAGGCCGGTTGTCAGTAGTAATAGAGTAATAGCTGTTACTGTATATAAGATGTGTGGATCTCATGTCTGATCACATGTAATTATATTATATATCAGTGATGTCAGTAACAGGGGGCGGAGCTGTGACAACCTCTCACACATGATATACAGGCTGGTTGTCAGTAGTAATAGATGAATAGCTGTTACTGTATATAAGATGTGTGGATCTCATGTCTGATCACAATGTAATTATATTATATATCAGTGATGTCAGTAACAGGGGGCGGGGCTGTGACAACCTCTCACACATGATATACAGGCTGGTTGTCAGTAGTAATAGATGAATAGCTGTGACTGTATATAAGATGTGAGGATCTCATGTCTGATCACAATGTAATTATATTATATATCAGTGATGTCAGTAACAGGGGGCGGGGCTGTGACAACCTCTCACACATGATATACAGGCTGGTTGTCAGTAGTAATAGATGAATAGATGTTACTGTATATAAGATGTGTGGATCTCATGTCTGATCACAATGTCATTATATTATATATCAGTGATGTCAGTAACAGGGGGCGGAGCTGTGACAACCTCTCACACATAATATACAGGCTGGTTGTCAGTAGTAATAGATAAATAGCTGTCACTGTATATAAGATGTGTGGATCTCATGTCTGATCACAGTGTAATTATATTATATATCAGTGATGTCAGTAACAGGGGGCGGGGCTGTGACAACCTCTCACACATGATATACAGGCTGGTTGTCAGTAGTAATAGATGAATAGCTGTGACTCTATATAAGATGTGAGGATCTCATGTCTGATCACATGTAATTATATTATATATCAGTGATGTCAGTAACAGGGGGTGGAGCTGTGACAACCTCTCACACATGATATACAGGCTGGTTGTCAGTAGTAATAGATGAATAGCTGTGACTGTATATAAGATGTGTGGATCTCATGTCTGATCACAATCTCATTATATTATATATCAGTGATGTCAGTAACAGGGGGCGGAGCTGTGACAACCTCTCACACATAATATACAGGCTGGTTGTCAGTAGTAATAGATGAATAGCTGTCACTGTATATAAGATGTGTGGATCTCATGTCTGATCACAGTGTAATTATATTATATATCAGTGATGTCAGTAACAGGGGGCGGGGCTGTGACAACCTCTCACACATGATTATACAGGCTGGTTGTCAGTAGTAATAGATGAATAGCTGTTACTGTATATAAGATGTGTGGATCTCATGTCTGATCACAGTGTAATTATATTATATATCAGTGATGTCAGTAACAGGAGGCGGGGCTGTGACAACCTCTCACACATGATATACAAGCTGGTTGTCAGTAGTAATAGATGAATAGCTGTGACTGTATATAAGATGTGTGGATCTCATGTCTGATCACAATGTCATTATATTATATATCAGTGATGTCAGTAACAGGGGGCGGGGCTGTGACAACCTCTCACACATGATTATACAGGCTGGTTGTCAGTAGTAATAGATGAATAGCTGTTACTATATATAAGATGTGTGGATCTCATGTCTGATCACAGTGTAATTATATTATATATCAGTGATGTCAGTAACAGGGGGCGGGGCTGTGACAACCTCTCACAGATGATATACAGGCTGGTTGTCAGTAGTAATAGATGAATAGCTGTGACTGTATATAAGATGTGTGGATCTCATGTCCGATCACAGTGTAATTATATTATATATCAGTGATGTCAGTAACAGGGGGCGGAGCTGTGACAACCTCTCACACATGATATACAGGCTGGTTGTCAGTAGTAATAGATGAATAGCTGTGACTGTATATAAGATGTGTGGATCTCATGTCTGATCACAATGTAATTATATTATATATCAGTGATGTCAGTAACAGGGGGCGGGGCTGTGACAACCTCTCACACATGATATACAGGCTGGTTGTCAGTAGTAATAGATGAATAGCTGTTACTGTATATAAGATGTGTGGATCTCATGTCTGATCACAGTGTAATTATATATCAGTGATGTCAGTAACAGGGGGCGGGGCTGTGACAACCTCTCACACATGATATACAGGCCGGTTGTCAGTAGTAATAGAGTAATAGCTGTTACTGTATATAAGATGTGTGGATCTCATGTCTCATCACATGTCATTATATTATATATCAGTGATGTCAGTAACAGGGGGCGGAGCTGTGACAACCTCTCACACATGATATACAGGCTGGTTGTCAGTAGTAATAGATGAATAGCTGTTACTGTATATAAGATGTGTGGATCTCATGTCTGATCACAATGTAATTATATTATATATCAGTGATGTCAGTAACAGGGGGCGGAGCTGTGACAACCTCTCACACATAATATACAGGCTGGTTGTCAGTAGTAATAGATGAATAGCTGTCACTGTATATAAGATGTGTGGATCTCATGTCTGATCACAGTGTAATTATATTATATATCAGTGATGTAACAGGGGGCGGGGCTGTGACAACCTCTCACACATGATATACAGGCTGGTTGTCAGTAGTAATAGATGAATAGCTGTTACTGTATATAAGATGTGTGGATCTCATGTCTGATCACAGTGTAATTATATATCAGTGATGTCAGTAACAGGGGGCGGGGCTGTGACAACCTCTCACACATGATATACAGGCTGGTTGTCAGTAGTAATAGATGAATAGCTGTTACTGTATATAAGATGTGTGGATCTCATGTCTGATCACAATGTAATTATATTATATATCAGTGATGTCAGTAACAGGGGGCGGGGCTGTGACAACCTCTCACACATGATATACAGGCTGGTTGTCAGTAGTAATAGATGAATAGCTGTTACTGTATATAAGATGTGTGGATCTCATGTCTGATCACAGTGTAATTATATATCAGTGATGTCAGTAACAGGGGGCGGGGCTGTGACAACCTCTCACACATGATATACAGGCTGGTTGTCAGTAGTAATAGATGAATAGCTGTGACTGTATATAAGATGTGTGGATCTCATGTCTGATCACAGTGTAATTATATTATATATCAGTGATGTCAGTAACAGGGGGCGGGGCTGTGACAACCTCTCACACATGATATACAGGCTGGTTGTCAGTAGTAATAGATGAATAGCTGTTACTGTATATAAGATGTGTGGATCTCATGTCTGATCACAGTGTAATTATATTATATATCAGTGATGTCAGTAACAGGAGGCGGGGCTGTGACAACCTCTCACACATGATATACAGGCTGGTTGTCAGTAGTAATAGATGAATAGCTGTTACTGTATATAAGATCCTGTGGATCTCATGTCTGATCACAGTGTAATTATATTATATATCAGTGATGTCAGTAACAGGAGGCGGGGCTGTGACAACCTCTCACACATGATATACAGGCTGGTTGTCAGTAGTAATAGATGAATAGCTGTTACTGTATATAAGATGTGTGGATCTCATGTCTGATCACAGTGTAATTATATTATATATCAGTGATGTCAGTAACAGGAGGCGGGGCTGTGACAACCTCTCACACATGATATACAGGCTTGTGGTCAGTAGTAATAGATGAATAGCTGTCACTGTATATAAGATGTGTGGATCTCATGTCTGATTACAGTGTAATTATATTATATATCAGTGATGTCAGTAACAGGGGGCGGGGCTGTGACAACCTCTCACACATGATATACAGGCTGGTTGTCAGTAGTAATAGATGAATAGCTGTGACTGTATATATTAAGATGTGAGGATCTCATGTCTGATCACATGTAATTATATTATATATCAGTGATGTCAGTAACAGGGGGCGGGGCTGTGACAACCTCTCACACATGATATACAGGCTGGTTGTCAGTAGTAATAGATGAATAGCTGTGACTGTATATATTAAGATGTGAGGATCTCATGTCTGATCACATGTAATTATATTATATATCAGTGATGTCAGTAACAGGGGGTGGAGCTGTGACAACCTCTCACACATGATATACAGGCTGGTTGTCAGTAGTAATAGATGAATAGCTGTGACTGTATATAAGATGTGTGGATCTCATGTCTGATCACAATGTCATTATATTATATATCAGTGATGTCAGTAACAGGGGGCGGAGCTGTGACAACCTCTCACACATAATATACAGGCTGGTTGTCAGTAGTAATAGATGAATAGCTGTCACTGTATATAAGATGTGTGGATCTCATGTCTGATCACAGTGTAATTATATTATATATCAGTGATGTCAGTAACAGGGGGCGGGGCTGTGACAACCTCTCACACATGATTATACAGGCTGGTTGTCAGTAGTAATAGATGAATAGCTGTTACTGTATATAAGATGTGTGGATCTCATGTCTGATCACAGTGTAATTATATTATATATCAGTGATGTCAGTAACAGGGGGCGGAGCTGTGACAACCTCTCACACATGGTATACAGGCTGGTTGTCAGTAGTAATAGATGAATAGCTGTCACTGTATATAAGATGTGTGGATCTCATGTCTGATCACAATGTAATTATATTATATATCAGTGATGTCAGTAACAGGGGGCGGGGCTGTGACAACCTCTCACACATGATATACAGGCTGGTTGTCAGTAGTAATAGATGAATAGCTGTTACTGTATATAAGATGTGTGGATCTCATGTCTGATCACAGTGTAATTATATTATATATCAGTGATGTCAGTAACAGGGGGCGGAGCTGTGACAACCTCTCACACATGGTATACAGGCTGGTTGTCAGTAGTAATAGATGAATAGCTGTTACTGTATATAAGATGTGTGGATCTCATGTCTGATCACAATGTAATTATATTATATATCAGTGATGTCAGTAACAGGGGGCGGAGCTGTGACAACCTCTCACACATGGTATACAGGCTGGTTGTCAGTAGTAATAGATGAATAGCTGTTACTGTATATAAGATGTGTGGATCTCATGTCTGATCACAGTGTAATTATATTATATATCAGTGATGTCAGTAACAGGGGGCGGGGCTGTGACAACCTCTCACACATGATATACAGGCTGGTTGTCAGTAGTAATAGATGAATAGCTGTTACTGTATATAAGATGTGTGGATCTCATGTCTGATCACAGTGTAATTATATTATATATCAGTGATGTCAGTAACAGAGGGCGGGGCTGTGACAACCTCTCACACATGATATACAGGCTGGTTGTCAGTGGTAATAGATGAATAGCTGTGACTGTATATAAGATGTGTGGATCTCATGTCTGATCACAGTGTAATTATATTATATATCAGTGATGTCAGTAACAGGGGGCGGAGCTGTGACAACCTCTCACACATGATATACAGGCTGGTTGTCAGTAGTAATAGATGAATAGCTGTTACTGTATATAAGATGTGTGGATCTCATGTCTGATCACATGTAATTATATTATATATCAGTGATGTCAGTAACAGGGGGCGGGGCTGTGACAACCTCTCACACATGATATACAGGCTGGTTGTCAGTAGTAATAGATGAATAGCTGTTACTGTATATAAGATGTGTGGATCTCATGTCTGATCACAGTGTAATTATATTATATATCAGTGATGTCAGTAACAGGGGGCGGGGCTGTGACAACCTCTCACAGATGATATACAGGCTGGTTGTCAGTAGTAATAGATGAATAGCTGTTACTGTATATAAGATGTGTGGATCTCATGTCTGATCACATGTAATTATATTATATATCAGTGATGTCAGTAACAGGGGGCGGAGCTGTGACAACCTCTCACACATGATATACAGGCTGGTTGTCAGTAGTAATAGATGAATAGCTGTTACTGTATATAAGATGTGTGGATCTCATGTCTGATCACATGTAATTATATTTTATATATCAGTGATGTCAGTAACAGGGGGCGGAGCTGTGACAACCTCTCACACATGATATACAGGCTGGTTGTCAGTAGTAATAGATGAATAGCTGTGACTGTATATAAGATGTGTGGATCTCATGTCTGTTCACAATGTCATTATATTATACCAGTGATGTCAGTAACAGGGGGTGGGGCTGTGACAACCTCTCACACATGATATACAGGCTGGTTGTCAGTAGTAATAGATGAATAGCTGTTACTGTATATAAGATGTGTGGATCTCATGTCTGTTCACAATGTAATTATATTATATATCAGTGATGTCAGTAACAGGGGGCGGGGCTGTGACAACTTCTCACACATAATATACAGGCTGGTTGTCAGTAGTAATAGATGAATAGCTGTCACTGTATATAAGATGTGTGGATCTCATGTCTGATCACAATGTAATTATATTATATATCAGTGATGTCAGTAACAGGGGGCGGAGCTGTGACAACCTCTCACACATGATATACAGGCTGGTTGTCAGTAGTAATAGATGAATAGCTGTTACTGTATATAAGATGTGTGGATCTCATGTCTGATCACAGTGTAATTATATTATATATCAGTGATGTCAGTAACAGGGGGCGGGGCTGTGACAACCTCTCACACAGGATATACAGGCTGGTTGTCAGTAGTAATAGATGAATAGCTGTTACTGTATATAAGATGTGTGGATCTCATGTCTGATCACAATGTAATTATATTATACCAGTGATGTCAGTAACAGGGGGCGGGGCTGTGACAACCTCTCACACATGATATACAGGCTGGTTGTCAGTAGTAATAGATGAATAGCTGTTACTGTATATAAGATGTGTGGATCTCATGTCTGATCACAGTGTAATTATATATCAGTGATGTCAGTAACAGGGGGTGGGGCTGTGACAACCTCTCACACATGATATACAGGCTGGTTGAGCCCAGGAGAAAGCTCCTCCCAGAGTAAGATGACACCTGAGCTCTGTCCTGGGGCATGATGGGATATTACACGTCCAGGTCTTGTCAGGTTTACAGCGATCACTGGAACAATTAAAATCAAAACAATGAAATGTAATCTCCGACAATCCCTTCCAACTAAGCTGAGGGTTTGCTACAATGTATCAGTGTAGACAATTCTCTGGGAGCTAAATACAGCAGCAGCACAAATCTCTCTTCTGTCCTGGATCCCCAAAGGATGGATCTTACCTGCGCTGATACATTGTAACAAACCATTAGCTGTGTCAGCAGGAGGGGGTTACAATATGATCTAAACTGCTAAATTGTATTTCTATTCATTGGCCGCAAGCGAAGATCTTAAGGTCCTATTACACCCGCCAATTAGTTCATCGGCTGGTCGCATCGTTTAAAAAAAGTACAATATTTGGTCGGCAGATGATCCTGGTGTGTAAACAGAGAGACGTGATGATAATAAGCGATCCCTCCGCTGCAGGATGACGGCGGTTCACATCTCCCGGTGACTGACGACTCTAGCAAGTGGAGCAGCTTCCGGAAATTCTTCAGCTATGGCCGGGCAGCAGGGGGTTAACAGTTCAGCCAGTACGTGGTGGTCCTCCAAGCCGAAAAAGCTAAAGAGGCGTGTCTCAGGAGGAGGAGGAGTATCTCCCGAATGAGTGGGCGTGGTTTGTCTCTGGTGGGCGGGCTCTCGGCTCCAGCGCTCCCACTGGCGGCCCGGGCGGCGGACTCTGAGTCTCCGGTTCTTATGTCCTTGTCCCGGGGGAGTCGCGGCCTGTGAGCAACGTGTGGAAGACACCATGACCCGGATACTGCTGCTCTGCGCCCTGCTGCTCTGCTGCGCCCCGTATACACCCGTGGGTGAGAGGCTGAGGGGCCCCGGGGCGGGGGGAGAAGTTCTCCGGGAGTTCAGATGAGTTCAGTCTGTGAGAGAATAACGTTATAAAGGATGGAGCTGCGGAGACTTATAATTGCCAGGACCTGTAATATAGTGATAATAGCCGGGTGCCATCTACTGGATATTATAGCCGGGTGCCATCCCTGTACTGGATATTATAGCCGGGTGCCATCTACTGGATATTATAGCCGGGTGCCATCCCTGTACTGGATATTATAGCCGGGTGCCATCTACTGGATATTATAGCCGGGTGCCATCCCTGTACTGGATATTATAGCCGAGAAAAAGAGACTGGAAGCAGCACTCAGCAAAAAAATGTGAATTTATTCACCCAACACAGCAACGTTTCACTTCCTCCATGGAAGCATTTTTTTGCTGAGTGCTGCTTCCAGTCTCTTTTTCTTGGATATATGCATGAGGAGCTCGTCACTCCTTGATACTTTGAAGCTAGCACCAACCGTTTCTGGCTATTGACACAGTGCTGCTCCTATGTTTGGATCTTCTGGATATTATAGCCGGGTGTCACCCCCTGTACTGGATATTATAGCCGGGTGCCATCTACTGGATATTATAGCCGGGTGCCATCTACTGGATATTATAGCCGGGTGCCATCTACTGGATATTATAGCCGGGTGCCATCTACTGGATATTATAGCCGGGTGCCATCTACTGGATATTATAGCCGGGTGCCATCCCTGTACTGGATATTATAGCCGGGTGCCATTTACTGGATATTATAGCCGGGTGTCATCCCTGTACTGGATATTATAGCCGGGTGCCATCTACTGGATATTATAGCCGGGTGCCATCCCTGTACTGGATATTATAGCCGGGTGCCATCTACTGGATATTATAGCCGGGTGCCATCCCTGTACTGGATATTATAGCCGGGTGTCACCCCCTGTACTGGATATTATAGCCGGGTGTCACCCCCTGTACTGGATATTATAGCCGGGTGCCATCTACTGGATATTATAGCCGGGTGCCATCTACTGGATATTATAGCCGGGTGCCATCTACTGGATATTATAGCCGGGTGCCATCTACTGGATATTATAGCCGGGTGCCATCCCTGTACTGGATATTATAGCCGGGTGCCATTTACTGGATATTATAGCCGGGTGTCATCCCTGTACTGGATATTATAGCCGGGTGCCATCTACTGGATATTATAGCCGGGTGCCATCCCTGTACTGGATATTATAGCCGGGTGCCATCCCTGTACTGGATATTATAGCCGGGTGCCATCCCTGTACTGGATATTATAGCCGGGTGTCACCCCCTGTACTGGATATTATAGCCGGGTGTCACCCCCTGTACTGGATATTATAGCCGGGCGTCACCCCCTGTACTGGATATTATAGCCGGGCGTCACCCCCTGTACTGGATATTATAGCCGGGTGTCATCCCCTGTACTGGATATTATAGCCGGGTGTCACCTCCTGTGCTGGATATTATAGCCGGGTGTCATCCCCTGTACTGGATATTATAGCCGGGTGTCACCTCCTGTACTGGATATTATAGCCGGGTGTCACCTCCTGTACTGGATATTATAGCCGGGTGTCACCTCCTGTACTGGATATTATAGCCGGGTGTCACCTCCTGTACTGGATATTATAGCCGGGTGTCACCTCCTGTACTGGATATTATAGCCGGGTGTCATCCCCTGTACTGGATATTATAGCCGGGTGTCATCCCCTGTACTGGATATTATAGCCGGGTGTCACCTCCTGTACTGGATATTATAGCCGGGTGTCATCCCCTGTACTGGATATTATAGCCGGGTGTCACCTCCTGTACTGGATATTATAGCCGGGTGTCACCCCCTGTACTGGATATTATAGCCGGGTGTCACCCCCTGTACTGGATATTATAGCCGGGTGTCACCCCCTGTACTGGATATTATAGCCGGGTGCCATCCCTGTACTGGATATTATAGCCGGGTGCCATCCCTGTACTGGATATTATAGCCGGGTGTCACCCCCTGTACTGGATATTATAGCCGGGTGTCACCCCCTGTACTGGATATTATAGCCGGGTGTCACCCCCTGTACTGGATATTATAGCCGGGTGTCACCCCCTGTACTGGATATTATAGCCGGGTGTCACCCCCTGTACTGGATATTATAGCCGGGTGTCACCCCCTGTACTGGATATTATAGTTGGGTGTCACCCCCTGTACTGGATATTATAGCCGGGTGTCACCCCTGTACTGGATATTATAGTTGGGTGTGGTGTCACCCCCTGTACTGGATATTATAGCCGGGTGTCACCCCCTGTACTGGATATTATAGCCGGGTGTCACCCCCTGTACTGGATATAATAGCCGGGTGTCACCCCCTGTACTGGATATAATAGCCGGGTGCCATCCCTGTACTGGATATAATAGCCGGGTGCCATCCCTGTACTGGATATTATAGCCGGGTGTCACCTCCTGTACTGGATATAATAGCCGGGTGTCACCCCCTGTACTGGATATAATAGCCGGGTGCCATCCCTGTACTGGATATAATAGCCGGGTGTCATCCCCTGTACTGGATATAATAGCCGGGTGTCATCCCCTGTACTGGATATAATAGCCGGGTGTCACCCCCTGTATATTGTCCTGGGTGTTATAATCTCCGGTCCTGTGGGGGCTGCAGTTTGCATCTCTTCTGCTGACCATTATAGCGGTGATTATATTGGACTAGTTGGGCCTTATAATGTCCAGCGGATAGTTTACAGTGGACGTGTCTGTGGTGGTGGTCAGGGGGTTTGGGGTTCGGGTCACCCCCAGTCCTGTAGTTTCCTCCTAACATTTTGCTCTCTCCTCAGGTGTGAGTGTTTGCAGCAGTCGCAGCGTCACTTCGTGTCAGGACTGTCTGCTCCTCCACCCGCAATGTGCCTGGTGCTCCCAGGAGGTAAGTCAAGCCCCCCCCCCCCCCCCCGTGCTGCTACTACTCCCTCATCATTCTCTGAATTACTATTACCTATAGTGCGCCGGGAGGTGAGGTACTATCCGCCACATGCACTATTACTCCTACTCCCATCATCTTAGTTCTCCCCCCTAGGAAGTTACTACTACTCCATCATCGTCTGCCTTTCTACTATGTAGTGGGTCAGGTGCTCTCAAAAGGTGAGTTACTACTCCCATCATCCTCCGCACTGAGCCCCCTCGTCCTCCGCACTGAGCCCCCTCGTCCTCCGCATTGAGCCCCCTCGTCCTCCGCACTGAGCCCCCTCGTCCTCCGCACTGAGCCCCCTCGTCCTCCGCACTGAGCCCCCTCGTCCTCCGCACTGAGCCCCCTCGTCCTCCGCACTGAGCCCCCTCGTCCTCCGCACTGAGCCCCCTCGTCCTCCGCACTGAGCCCCCTCGTCCTCCGCACTGAGCCCCCTCGTCCTCCGCACTGAGCCCCCTCGTCCTCCGCACTGAGCCCCCTCGTCCTCCGCACTGAGCCCCCTCGTCCTCCGCACTGAGCCCCCTCGTCCTCCGCACTGAGCCCCCTCGTCCTCCGCACTGAGCCCCCTCGTCCTCCGCACTGAGCCCCCTCCTTTCTCCTTCATTTGGTTTTTGTGTTGTATCTTCCTGATCTCCTTTTCTGGAATCTTCTACTTCTCTTCTTCTGCTCCGGGCCGCTTATTATTCCTGAGGAGACACCAGCTCCATCTTCTCGGCGGCTCCTCGTCTCAGTCTTCTCGGCGGCTCCTCGTCTCCATCTTCTCGGCGGCTCCTCGTCTCAGTCTTCTCGGCGGCTCCTCGTCTCCGTCTTCTCGGCGGCTCCTCGTCTCCGTCTTCTCGGCGGCTCCTCGTCTCCGTCTTCTCGGCGGCTCCTCGTCTCAGTCTTCTCGGCGGCTCCTCGTCTCCGTCTTCTCGGCGGCTCCTCGTCTCCGTCTTCTCGGCGGCTCCTCGTCTCCGTCTTCTCGGCGGCTCCTCGTCTCCGTCTTCTCGGCGGCTCCTCGTCTCCGTCTTCTCGGCGGCTCCTCGTCTCCGTCTTCTCGGCGGCTCCTCGTCTCCGTCTTCTCGGCGGCTCCTCGTCTCCGTCTTCGTCTTCTCGGCGGCTCCTCGTCTCCGTCTTCTCGGCGGCTCCTCGTCTCCATCTTCTCGGCGGCTCCTCGTCTCCATCTTCTCGGCGGCTCCTCGTCTCCGTCTTCGTCTTCTCGGCAGCTTCTTGGGGTCGTTCTCTGGCTGTGGAATGAATTTCCCGTTCTCTTGCGCCGCCTCGGTTGTGATGGATTAGATGCGTCTTTTTCATCTTCTCCTCCAGATATTTTCCATCCTCTGCTGCTCCTCCTCCCTAATGAAGACTTGAAACACAGTCTATAATTTCAAGATATTTGCTTGCTGTCAGTGAATGGAGACCACCTTGTGTACATCCAGAGACTATAGACCTGTAGATTGCCTACGCTGATACATTGTAACAAACCCTCAGCTGTGTGAGCAGGACTAGGACAGGGGAGGGACTTGTGTGCTGAGGCTGCAGGGCGGTTACACAAGGGAAAGGTCATGTGACTTGAATTGCAGAAAACGTGCATTTCTCCGCTGGGGTCGTGTGATTGTGGCGATTCCTCCGTGTTTTGCGGTCGTCGCTTGCGTTTGTATCCAGGGACTTTATATCTTTCGTTCTAGCGGTCGCGCGTTTACACGTTGCGTTCAGTGTGGCTGTGCTGCGGATGTTGTGGTATAAACCCACCGGACGTCTCGTGATATGTGACAAGTCTGTGGCCATTGGTGAATGTGCGTTTCCTGCCGCCGGTTCTTGTATTTAAATGTCGCCGTGGTCCGAGCGCGACCTCCGTGCTGCCCCTCCCCCGGCTCTGTATGGATTGGGTTTATTTCTGCCTCTGGTCTTTGCTCTGGGATAATTGGACGGAGAACGTGACATCGTCCCGGACTGCGGCCAGCGTCACATGGGACGGAGAGGGGAGGAGTCAGCTGTGAAGAAGACGATACAGGAGTCGTTCTGCGCCATAATGTGACCATTTTATATACAATGTGACCAACGTGACTCTGCTCTGTATACAATGTATCCTGGGGCGGGGGTGGGGCGGGCTGCCTGCTGGATCTGTCAGCCTCACACGGTGATGTTACGTGCGGCCGCGTTGAATGCGGGGGAGGGGCGCGGCGGGTCACAGTAAACGATTTTTCCGGCACCACAGACGAGGAGATTAAATTCAGGGCAGAAAGTCGACTCGTCAGCGCCGCGTTGTCAGATTCCTGCAGGCGTCTCCCCTCCCCCGCAGGAGCCGTCCGTTATGTCCTACAGTCGTGTCCGTACAGCGGATATTATCACGCGGCGGCCATTGTGGTCTTCACATACGAGGAGAAGCCGTCATAGATCTCAGAAGCCCCGCCCCATCGGACGATCCTTCAATATTTGCTTGCAGATAATTCCGCTGTCGGTGGCGCTCCGTCAGTCCGGGCTCCGCGTGCGACGCTGCCGGGTAATCGCTTACGGTTGAATTTAAGTGTTTTTCGTTGGGTCAATTCCATGTCGAGTCCTCCGCGCGTCTGATTGGCTGAATTACTGTCATGTCCGCATTCATCCATTTCTGGGGGTGGTTTTTCTCTCAGCCCTTTGGGGTGTTCAGCATTTGGCATCAGTCGCCCGTCTTTTATGTGTCATGACGGACATTGGCGTAGAAATGGCGATACTAAAAATCTGCGTTTACTCTGATCCAATAGTCAGAAATCATCAGTGACCGGTAAATTGGGACACGGATGCCGGAGCCCCTCCCCCGCTGCATTGTCTGTCCTCCCCCGTATAAAATGTTCACTATAAACAGACCGCGCGTCATCGCTGACACGGTTTCCATCTTGGAGATCGGAGTTTACTTTTCACACAATAATTCGAGGGCTTGTCCAGGATTAGCTGGATGGATCTGCTTTTTTTCCCAGAAATGGCGCCCCCTCCTGTCCATGGTTGTGTCAGGTATTGCAGCTCAGCGCTATTCAGGTGAAAAAATAGGAAGTTTCTTCTAATCACAGACGACCCCTTTAAGAAGTTATTGTCGTCCATTTCTGGGAAAGCTGGGTGGCCACAAATGCTGCCGTGATTCCAGCTCCCGCAGGCGTGGTGTAAGCTGTGATAACGGACATGTTGGTCCCCACAGCTGTAGCGGTGAATGTTGGGGGCGCCGCGGCTCCGGATGTCACCTCCGTGTTGCTCTGATTGGACGCGGCCTCCGCGGGGAGGAGATGAGGTTGTCGCGGTCTCACTCCAGCTTTTCTTTCCTCTCGGCAGAAGTTTGGGGCGTCTCTCACGGTGACGTCGCGCTGCGATTTGATGGACAGTCTGATAAATAAAGGCTGCTCTCTGGATTTCATCGAGGGCCCCAAGAGTAAATCCACTGTGACCAGGAGCCTCCCCCTCAGCAGCAAAGGGTCCGGCGGGTCCACCCAGTCAGATATCATCCAGGTGACGCCGCAGAGTCTCGCGCTGTCTCTCCGGCCAGGTCAGTGGTCACACCGGAACCCTAATATCATGTAGGGTGCGCCCACCGAGGGTAACCCTGAAACCGAGGAGCGGGCAGATGGCAATGTTATAGTGATAGGAGGAGGTGGGGTAAGCGTAGGCGGGATGGAGGGCGGAGCTATTTTAAGCATGGGCGGGGTTATGATAGTGAGGAAGTGGGGTTAGTCTGTGAAGGGCATGCTGGGAGGTAGGGTGAGGAGGTAATTATAGGGGGCAGCGCGGAGGTTGGGTAATTATAGGGGGCAGCGCGGAGGTTGGGTAACTATAGGGGGCAGCGAGGAGGTTGGGTAATTATAGGGGGCAGCGCGGAGGTTGGGTAATTATAGGGGGCAGCGAGGAGGTTGGGTAACTATAGGGGGCAGCGAGGAGGTTGGGTAACTAGGGGGCAGAAAGGAGGTTGGGTAACTATAGGGGGCAGCGCAGAGGTTGGGTAACTATAGGGGGCAGAGAGGAGGTTGGGTAACTATAGGGGGCAGCGAGGAGGTTGGGTAACTATAGGGGGCATCGCGGAGGTTGGGTAACTATAGGGGGCAGCGCGGAGGTTGGGTAATTATAGGGGGCAGCGAGGAGGTTGGGTAACTATAGAGGGCAGCGAGGAGGTTGGGTAACTATAGGGGGCAGCGAGGAGGTTGGGTAACTATAGGGGGCAGCGAGGAGGTTGGGTAACTATAGGGGGCAGCGCGGAGGTTGGGTAACTATAGGGGGCAGCGCGGAGGTTGGGTAACTATAGGGGGCAGCGCAGAGGTTGGGTAACTATAGGGGGCAGCGAGGAGGTTGGGTAACTATAGGGGGCAGCGAGGAGGTTGGCTAACTATAGGGGGCAGCGCGGAGGTTGGGTAACTATAGGGGGCAGCGCGGAGGTTGGGTAATTATAGGGGGCAGCGAGGAGGTTGGGTAACTATAGAGGGCAGCGAGGAGGTTGGGTAACTATAGGGGGCAGCGCAGAGGTTGGGTAACTATAGGGGGCAGCGAGGAGGTTGGGTAACTATAGGGGGCAGCGCAGAGGTTGGGTAACTATAGAGGGCAGCGAGGAGGTTGGGTAACTATAGGGGGCAGCGCGGAGGTTGGGTAACTATAGGGGGCAGCGCGGAGGTTGGGTAACTATAGAGGGCAGCGAGGAGGTTGGGTAACTAGGGGGCAGCGCGGAGGTTGGGTAACTATAGGGGGCAGCGCGGAGGTTGGGTAACTATAGAGGGCAGCGAGGAGGTTGGGTAACTATAGGGGACAGCGCAGAGGTTGGGTAACTATAGGGGGCAGAGAGGAGGTTGGGTAACTATAGGGGGCAGCGCAGAGGTTGGGTAAATATAGAGGGCAGCGAGGAGGTTGGGTAACTATAGGGGGCAGCGCAGAGGTTGGGTAACTATAGAGGGCAGCGAGGAGGTTGGGTAACTATAGGGGGCAGCGTGGAGGTTGGGTAACTATAGGGGGCAGCGCGGAGGTTGGGTAACTATAGGGGGCAGCGCGGAGGTTGGGTAACTATAGGGGGCAGCGTGGAAGTTGGGTAACTATAGGGGGCAGCGTGGAGGTTGGGTAACTCTAGGGGGCAGTTAGATGGGTAAGTGACGTCAGGGTGTTGAGTGGGCGTGCTCTGGCGGGTCGGGTGTTGGGGGGGGTTTAGTCATGTTGGGGTTACATGGTGGAGTAACTGTAGGAGGTTTGTGACTTTGTGGGGGGCTCTGAAATCTATTTGACCCCCCTGATTTGTTTCCCGCAGGTGCAGCGGCCTCCTTTAAGGTGCACGTGCGGCAGGTGGAGGATTACCCGGTGGATCTCTACTACCTGATGGACTTGTCGCTGTCCATGAAGGACGACCTGGACACCATTCGGAATTTGGGGACACGATTGGCTGCTGAGATGGCGAAACTTACCAGCAACTTCCGCCTGGGGTTCGGCACGTTTGTGGATAAGAACGTCTCCCCTTATTCTTACACGGCCCCCACACATCAGAACAACCCCTGCACTGGGTGAGTGGACGCCCGGGGGGTCCGGGGGGGGGGGGGCGGCGGGTGACCACGGAAATAAACCTCTACAGCTGTGACCTCCCGGCACCCCCTGCTTGTTCACTGTCTGCACGCGGCTTCCTCTGGTGATTTGCATTCTGGGAAGTGTCGTCTTTACACCAGACTGTAGTCGTGTGATGTTGGACTGATGACCTAGTCCTGCCCATACAGCTGATGGGTTGTTACAATGTATTAGTGTAGATAAGAGATCAGCCTGGGGTTATTATCTATATAATTACGCTTCTGAATGTAAACAATAATTGTTCTCATTCACTGACAGCAAGCAGCGATGTGTGGATAGGATGCCCCTTGTCTCTCGGCTGCAGCGGCCGCTCACACATCAGGTTTCCATCTTTTTGTCTCGTCTGTTTTTCTCTGCTCCAGTTCTGGCAAACTCCATGCGAATCATGTAGATGAGGGAACCGGCCAATCAGGGATCAGATTCTCTCTGCGGAGGGGGGGGGGGCGAGTTTCCAGAATCCCCTCCCGCGCTCCGGGGGGGTCATTGTTCCGCTGTCCTCTCCTCCTCTTTTCTATGGGATGTCAGCCAAATGTCACCCGATCCTGGCTGCGGCTCGTTATATATGCCTGCCGGAGCGCAGCGGTCCCGGAGTCTGCTCCAGCTGCGCTCTCCTGTCTGTGAGGACGATCAGAACTGCAGACTGGTGATAAACTCCTGTTACGTAATAAAGCTCATGTAGGAGTGCGATGATCCCACCGCGGGCGGCTACGGCTTCAACCGCATTCATTTCAGTGGGAAACGGCGGCTGCGACTTTATCGCTTCGTGCACAAAAACGGGGAAAAAAGTTGTGCCCAAAATCCCGTCAATGTCGCATTAAAATCGCATTAGAAACTTTGCTGCATCTGGAAATTGTGCAACAAAAGTCGCCACGTCGCTGCGATCATCGCGGTATAATATCATGATTTATAGTCCCCGCGTCCTCCCACAATCCCCTGCTCTGCACCATCCGGACTGGACCTATAACTTTGCTCATCCTGAGCCTTCTGATTCTTGAATAGAATGCCATAACTGCAGTGAAGACTGACACAAATTCAGTATTTGTCATTCAGGGTCTGTATAAAGCTGGGTGGCCGCTCCATGGGCAGTGTAATGATGGTTGTGGGAACAAGACGGCATGGAAAGGACTGGTTCTTATTTCTTTTTCAGGAAGTTTTACTTTCGGAGCTTTCTGTCACACGTGGTGGGGGAGGGGTGCCGCAGATTACTCAGCACCTCTTACGTCTGTTCTTTTCAGATATAAACCGTTTCCAAGCTGCATCCCGTCTTTTGGCTTCCGCCATGTTCTGTCCCTAACGGATAAAGTCGGCAACTTCAACGCTGAAGTCCAGAACCAGCAGGTGTCAAGGAACCGGGACGCCCCAGAGGGCGCATTCGATGCCATTCTGCAAGCCGCAGTCTGCAAGGTGAGGTCATCGCCGCACACATCGGGGAGGGGCCTTATATATTCTCTCCTAGTTATAGGGGAATGAGGGGGCCACTGTGTACCGGGACTGAGGGTCCGACAAGGAAGGAACTCATCGTAATAACCAGTATGATACTGGGGGCCAGATACCCAAATAATGTATGATGATCACAAGACCCGAACTCCAGAGTGCAGCTCTGGAGTATAATACAGGATGTAACTCAGGATCAGTACAGGATAAGTAATGTAATGTATGTACACAGTGACTCCACCAGCAGAATAGTGAGTGCAGCTCTGGAGTATAATACAGGATGTAACTCAGGATCAGTACAGGATAAGTAATGTAATGTATGTACACAGTGACTCCACCAGCAGAATAGTGAGTGCAGCTCTGGAGTATAATACAGGATGTAACTCAGGATCAGTACAGGATAAGTAATGTATGTACACAGTGACTCCACCAGCAGAATAGTGAGTGTAGCTCTGGAGTATAATACAGGATATAACTCAGGATCAGTACAGGATAAGTAATGTAATGTATGTACACAGTGACTCCACCAGCAGAATAGCGAGTGCAGCTCTGGAGTATAATACAGGATGTAACTCAGGATCAGTACAGGATAAGTAATGTAATGTATGTACACAGTGACTCCACCAGCAGAATAGTGAGTGCAGCTCTGGAGTATAATACAGGATGTAACTCAGGATCAGTACAGGATAAGTAATGTAATGTGTGTACACAGTGACTCCACCAGCAGAATAGTGAGTGCAGCTCTGGAGTATAATACAGGATGTAACTCAGGATCAGTACAGGATAAGTAATGTAATGTATATACACAGTGACTCCACCAGCAGAATAGTGAGTGCAGCTCTGGAGTATAATACATGATGTAACTCAGGATCAGTACAGGATAAGTAATGTATGTACACAGTCACTCCACCAGCAGAATAGTGAGTGCAGCTCTGGAGTATAATACAGGATGTAACTCAGGATCAGTACAGGATAAGTAATGTATGTACACAGTGACTCCACCAGCAGAATAGTGAGTGCAGCTCTGGAGTATAATACAGGATGTAACTCAGGATCAGTACAGGATAAGTAATGTATGTACACAGTGACTCCACCAGCAGAATAGTGAGTGCAGCTCTGGAGTATAATACAGGATATAACTCAGGATCAGTACAGGATAAGTAATGTATGTACACAGTGACTCCGCCAGCAGAATAGTGAGTGCAGCTCTGGAGTATAATACAGGATATAACTCCGGATCAGTACAGGATAAGTAATGTAATGTATGTACACAGTGACTCCACCAGCAGAATAGTGAGTGCAGCTCTGGAGTATACTACAGGATATAATCAGTACAGGATATGTAATGTATGTATACAGTGACTCCACCAGCAGAATAGTGAGTGCAGCTCTGGAGTATAATACAGGATATATCTCAGGATCAGTACAGGATAAGTAATGTAATGTATGTACACAGTGACTCCACCAGCAGAATAGTGAGTGCAGCTCTGGAGTATAATACAGGATGTAACTCAGGATCAGTACAGGATAAGTAATGTAATGTATGTACACAGTGACTCCACCAGCAGAATAGTGAGTGCAGCTCTGGAGTATAATACAGGATGTAACTCAGGATCAGTACAGGATAAGTAATGTAATGTATGTACACAGTGACTCCACCAGCAGAATAGTGAGTGCAGCTCTGGAGTATAATACAGGATATAACTCAGGATCAGTACAGGAGAAGTAATGTAATGTATATAGACAGTGACTCCACCAGCAGAATAGTGAGTGCAGCTCTGGAGTATAATACAGGATATAACTCAGGATCAGTACAGGATAAGTAATGTAATGTATGTACACAGTGACTCCACCAGCAGAATAGTGAGTGCTGCTCTGGAGTATAATACAGGATGTAACTCAGGATCAGTACAGGATAAGTAATGTAATGTATGTACACAGTGACTCCACCAGCAGAATAGTGAGTGCAGCTCTGGAGTATAATACAGGATATAACTCAGGATCAGTACAGGAGAAGTAATGTAATGTATATAGACAGTGACTCCACCAGCAGAATAGTGAGTGCAGCTCTGGAGTATAATACAGGATATAACTCAGGATCAGTACAGGATAAGTAATGTAATGTATGTACACAGTGACTCCACCAGCAGAATAGTGAGTGCAGCTCTGGTGTATAATACAGGATATAACTCAGGATCAGTACAGGATAAGTAATGTAATGTATGTACACAGTGACTCCACCAGCAGAATAGTGAGTGCAGCTCTGGTGTATAATACAGGATATAACTCAGGATCAGTACAGGATAAGTAATGTATGTACACAGTGACTCCACCAGCAGAATAGTGAGTGCAGCTCTGGAGTATAATACAGGATGTAACTCAGGATCAGTACAGGATAAGTAATGTAATGTATGTACACAGTGACTCCACCAGCAGAATAGTGAGTGCAGCTCTGGAGTATAATACAGGATAAGCAATGTAATGTATGTACACAGTGGAGATTGCAGGAATTGCGCAGTTATCGGATCGGGCTGTCCGTGGTCGGTCTGTAACCTGTTCTGTGTGTTGTGAGCATTATATATTATAATAATTTCCCCGGCATCTTGCTCAGGCTCCGCCTCTTTCCCAACCCCCGCTTCCCCTTTACACAAAGATACTTTGCTAACGTGAAGTTTCAGATCCTTTTTCCTGGAGATTTATCGTTCTCTGTTGCTAGGAGACAAGTGTCGCTGAGTTTCTGTGACTTCCTTGTTTGATACTTTGTTGCGATGTTTTGTGTTGGATCCGGACGGTTTATACGAGACGATTGTTCTGCGACTGATGATTTTCAGGCTGAGCAGATGTGAGTCGGTTGTAGGTGACTCTTCGGTCGCTGCCGCCATTGTCGGGTGTTGTGGGTTCTCCTCACTCCGGGGCACGTCTGGTTTGGGCTGGGGTTTAGTCGGGCAGGTTTGGGCAGGAGCAGCAGGTGGTGGATTATCCTGGATGATGATGATGATGATGATGATCCTGCAGTGAATCAGCGGCGCCTGACATTTCATGTTAATTAACCTTCGTGTTGTGACCTGCGCTGCCGGCTCTGCTACTTTATATGTCACTACATAACTAGGTGGATTTGCTGCTCAGGAGTTTAGGAAAGTTGGATCCCTGTGGGATTATTGTTGGCCAACTTCCCAGTAACAGATGTGAGGGCTCCTTCATGTTCTGCTTCGCTGTGTGTTGGCGGCAGAACTGGGCGAGCGGCTGTCGCCATCTGTTATTGGGTCCTCGGCGCTGGTGTAATAACAGATCTGATTGTTTCCTCTACAACAACTGGAATGTGCCGCGCAGATTCCAAGTCCTGACAGAATCTGTGCGTTGTAGCGGAGGCTGCACCGAGGTCTGCTCCACCTTTATACACCGAATGCAGGGACTATAGGTGTCCTGTACCCCACAGTGCATATGGTATCCCCCTATTCAGAATGTTCTGTCTTAAAGGGCCAGGGACCCTATTGCTTCCTTGTATTATGGGGGTTAATGTGCTCGGGGCTTATGTTGTACATAATTCTTTCTATAATTGTGGTTCTGCTCGGTCTTGGGTTCTAGGTTCTGCCGTTCTGCTCGGTCTTGGGTTCTAGGTTCTGCCGGTCTGTTCGGTCTTGGGTTCTAGGTTCTGCCGGTCTGTTCGGTCTTGGGTTCTAGGTTCTGCCATTCTGTTCGGTCTTGGGTTCTAGGTTCTGACGGTCTGTTCGGTCTTGGGTTCTAGGTTCTGCCATTCTGTTCGGTCTTGGGTTCTAGGTTCTGACGGTCTGTTCGGTCTTGGGTTCTAGGTTCTGACGGTCTGCTCGGTCTTGGCTTTTAGGTTCTGCCGTTCTGCTCGGTCTTGGGTTCTAGTTCTGCCGTTCTGCTCGGTCTTGGGTTCTAGGTTCTGCTCGGTCTTGGGTTCTAGGTACTGCCGTTCTTCTCGGTCTTGGGTTCTAGTTCTGCCGTTCTGCTCGGTCTTGGGTTCTAGGTTCTGCCGTTCTGCTCGGTCTTGGGTTCTAGGTTCTGCTCGGTCTTGGGTTCTAGTTCTGCCGTTCTGCTCGGTCTTGGGTTCTAGGTTCTGCTCGGTCTTGGGTTCTAGGTTCTGCTCGGTCTTGGGTTCTAGGTACTGCCGTTCTTCTCGGTCTTGGGTTCTAGTTCTGCCGTTCTGCTCGGTCTTGGGTTCTAGGTTCTGCCGTTCTGCTCGGTCTTGGGTTCTAGGTTCTGCCGTTCTGCTCGGTCTTGGGTTCTAGGTTCTGCCGTTCTGCTCGGTCTTGGGTTCTAGTTCTGCCGTTCTGCTCGGTCTTGGGTTCTAGGTTCTGCCGTTCTGCTCGGTCTTGGGTTCTAGGTTCTGCTCGGTCTTGGGTTCTAGGTTTGGCCGTTCTACTCGGTCTTGGGTTCTAGGTTTGGCCGTTCTACTCGGTCTTGGGTTCTAGGTACTGCCGTTCTGCTCGGTCTTGGGTTCTAGTTCTGCCGTTCTGCTCGGTCTTGGGTTCTAGGTTCTGCCGTTCTGCTTGGTCTTGGGTTCTGCCGTTCTGCTCGGTCTTGGGTTCTAGTTCTGCCGTTCTGCTCGGTCTTGGGTTCTAGGTTTGGCCGTTCTCCTCTTTTCCGGTCGTCCTGCGCTCCGCCGCCATCATTAATAATGTTTCTTCACCAGGAGAAGATCGGCTGGAGGACGGAGGCGTCGCACCTTCTGGTCATCACCACGGATGACGTCCCACATATTGCGCTGGATGGTAAACTGGCGGGACTGGTGCAGCCACATGATGGGCAGTGCCACCTCAACCCGGACAAGGAGTACAGCGCCGCCGATCAGCTGGTGAGAAACGCGCCTGCTCCTCCCTCCTCACATCTGTTCCTAGGAAAGTTGGGGGACAACCAATATGGCCGCTCTCCAAGCTGCCGCGGGGGGGGTGGGGGGGTGGGTCACTCAGGTTTTCCAGGGTCATGAATGTTAAATCCTTACTGGTCACGCAGCGACACATCCCTGACTGGATTCCTGAATATCTAGGCAAATGTGCCATTCAGGATGCTGGAAAAGCTGGGTGACAGCCCCTGCGGGATAATGTGTCATATAAGAAACGCTAGTAATACGGCGCCCATAGAAGTGTATGGACCCGACCGCACCTCCGTCTCGTCTCCTACAGAATATTATTGGGGCTGCTCCTCCATCAGAGGGGGATATCTCCGTAATACGGCGCCACGCGGAGTCCCCACCGCTCTGTAGTGTGGAGCCTCCGCACAGGATCCGCACACACAGCTCTGCTGCATACATGAGGCCTTCGTGTCAGAGAGAGGACCCGGTGCAGTAGCCATGACACCCCCCCCCCCCCCTGTCGCTTCATCTCCCGGGTGGGTGCAGTGGGGGAGGGGTGTTTACTTTCTATCCACACATTTCTCTAGGATTAAACCTAATCTCTCTTCTTAATGTTGGGGGGGGGCAGCCGCAGGTGCAGTGTTATACAGTGCTCTTCTATTTTTTTTTTATGTTTCTCTAATCGAATGAAGTTTAAGGGCCGGTGCAGTCCCATGTAAAAGAAGCTTCTGCATGTACAATGAAAAGTTCTGCAACTTTCTAATAGACTTTGTTTCCATTACGCACTATTTTCAAGATCTCTGCTTGCTGCCAGCGGATGGACACTTACGTTCAGGCCAGGATCACGCAGTTTTGTGCCGTTTTTTCGCCATACACAGGAGTGGACACGCAAGGAGACGCCGCAGTCTTTCCTTTACGCCTTTAATTCCTTCTGGATCCACTTCTGGCTTAAAAACTGCACCAAAACTGTGTGTGATCCTGGTCTGAAAACCCGTCGTGATCCAGTCCTGCTCACACAGCTGAGGGTTTGTTGAAATTGTGTCCTGGAGGATTGTCTATACTGGACACAGACCCTGATACATTGTAACGAACCAGGACATTGGAGAGATTTGTGCTGCTGCTCACAGAAAACGTTCCACACTGATACATTGTAACAACTCAGCTGTGAGCAGTCTGAGGTCAGTTTCTGGTAATGACGCTCCGGGTCTGACACACGATGTTCCTCTCTCTTTCCAGGATTATCCGTCGCTCGCGCTGCTCGGCGAGAAGCTTTCGGAGAACAACATTAATCTCATATTCGCGGTGACGAAAACTCATTATTTGTTATATAAGGTAACGACTCGGCCAATGAGGGACAGGGAAACAGAATGGAGGCGGAGCCTCTGCATGGTACATTAGCCCCGCCTCCTCTCACTTGGCGCCCTGTCTATTTCTCATTATAACGGTCGCGGTTCTGTGGATGGGGGAGGGTCTAGTTTATGGCGTTGGCGGTCCATCGTGGCGCCGTATCCGCAGAACAGGAATTAATGAGGTGCTTTTCTATTTAAAGAATTTCACGGCGCTGATTCCCGGGACGACGGTGGAGATTCTGGACCAGAGCTCCCAAAACATCCTGACGCTGATCGTCAATGCTTACAATGTAAGTGTCACATGAGCTGGCAGCATCCTCCAGCAGCACAGAGTATTTCAGGGGATAACGATGTGAGGACTGAGGCAGTGTAATATTGTGAGGAAGACGAATGCAGAGAAGTCGCTGAGAGACATAGTGGAAGGAGCGCAGAGTGTTTCAGGAGGGATGCGGGGGAGGAATATTGCAGCCCCCCCCCCGTTTCTTGCTTGTTTTCTCGGCATTCGCCAGTTGTCAGTGACGGGCGAGTTAATATGTGACCCCCGGACAGTTCTCTGATGAGTGAGGAGGGGTCCGCCCGGCTCCTCCTCATGGCACCTGGAGAAGTGTTCACAGTGCGACCAAAACCATGAAACGACTCGCACTGAGCACGCTGCCGAATATGAGACGAAGGACCAGCATCATCACCACCACCATCATCACAATCACCACCACCATCATCATCACAATCACCACCACCATCATCATCACAATCACCACCACCATCATCATCACAATCACCACCATCATCATCATCACAATCACCACCACCATCATCATCACAATCACCACCACCATCATCATCACAATCACCACCACCATCATCATCACAATCACCACCACCATCATCATCACAATCACCACCACCATCATCATCATCACAATCACCACCACCATCATCATCACAATCACCACCACCATCATCATCACAATCACCACCACCATCATCATCACAATCACCACCACCATCATCATCACAATCACCACCACCATCATCATCACAATCACCACCACCATCATCATCACAATCACCACCATCATCATCACAATCACCACCATCATCATCACAATCACCACCATCATCATCACAATCACCACCATCATCATCACAATCATCACCACCATCATCACAATCACCACCATCATCATCACAATCACCACCATCATCATCACAATCACCACCATCATCATCACAATCACCACCATCATCATCACAATCACCACCATCATCATCACAATCACCACCACCATCATCTTCTTCACAACCACCATCATCATATTCACAATCACCACCATCATCTTCACAACCACCACCACCATCATCATCACAATCACTACCACCATCATCTTCTTCACAACCACCATCATCATATTCACAATCACCACCATCATCCTCACAATCACCACCACCATCATCCTCACAATCACCATCACAATCATCACCACCATCATCATCACAATCATCACCACCATCATCACCACCATCATCATCACAATCACCACCATCATCATCACAATCACCACCATCATCATCACAATCACCACCACCATCATCTTCTTCACAACCACCATCATCATATTCACAATCACCACCATCATCTTCACAACCACCACCACCATCATCATCACAATCACTACCACCATCATCTTCTTCACAACCACCATCATCATATTCACAATCACCACCATCATCCTCACAATCACCACCACCATCATCCTCACAATCACCACCACCATCATCATCACAATCATCACCACCATCATCATCACAATCATCACCACCATCATCACCACCATCATCATCACAATCACCACCATCATCATCACAATCACCACCATCATCATCACAATCACCACCACCATCATCTTCTTCACAACCACCACCATCATATTCACAATCACCACCATCATCTTCACAACCACCACCACCATCATCATCACAATCACTACCACCATCATCTTCTTCACAACCACCATCATCATATTCACAATCACCACCATCATCTTCACAACCACCACCACCATCATCATCACAATCACTACCACCATCATCTTCTTCACAACCACCATCATCATATTCACAATCACCACCATCATCATCACAATCACCACCACCATCATCATCACAATCACCACCACCATCATCTTCTTCACAACCACCATCATCCTCTTCACAACCACCATCATCATCACAATCACCACCACCATCATCTTCTTCACAACCACCATCATCATATTCACAATCACCACCATCATCTTCACAACCACCACCACCATCATCACAATCACCACCACCATCATCATCTTCACAACCACCACCATCATCTTCACCACCACCACCATCATCTTCACCACCATCATCATCACAACCACCATCATCATCACAACCACCATCATCATCACAACCACCATCATCCTCACAATCCTCATGATGTCAGGCAGAGGCTGCAGATCTCCTGATCACACGGACCTCATACAGAACAATACCACCAGCCTGGCTGATAACAGAGAACAATAGATTGTATTCCTGCCTTACTCATCCTCCAAAGCATAAATGGCTGATAACAGGGAGCAGTAGCTGTGACTGCAGTGCTGGGGGGCAGGGTTGTGTAGTTGAGCGGCTGTCGCTCGGGGGCCGGTATTCCCCTCATTGATGTTTATTTCACTGTAAACTCTTGAACTTGTCGGGTCGGGATCGCTCTTCTCCAGGATCGGCCCCGGGCTCGGCCGTGTTGCGGCACGTTCCGCCCCGTCTGATGTGTCCTGTTCCCTGCGGAGCTCCTGATCACTACGAGTGGAGCCGCTGCTCTGCAGATAATCCCAGCGGAGACGTTACACTGCCCCTCCCCCGCTCCGCAGGAGACCCGGACGCTGTCGGACCATGCAGCCGACAACTGGGATCTAGTGGGTGGGGCCTGACAACTGTTGATGAGCGTGGGAAAATAGATGTCCTGAAGAAACCGCCACCATCTGCCACGGTCAGCGCGCGGTCATCCCGGCGGCGGGAGCGCGGAGTCTTGTTGTTTGACTCGTCCTTGAGGTGGAGACACAAATCTCATGATCCGCGTCTCGGAATGCCGGGAATGTCGCTCGTTATTCGCTCTTCTCACCGTCTCGTTGCTGATTTTCTTCCAGAACATTCGCTCCAAGGTCGAGCTGACCGTGTCGGAGACGCCCGATGACCTCAGCCTCAGCTTCTCCGCCACGTGTCAGGACGGACTGTCGTATCCCGGGGTGAAGAAGTGCGCAGAGTTGAAGATCGGAGATACGGTGAGTCGGGGGTGGGGTAATACGGGTAAAGCTTTGTTTGTTGTTTTTTTTGCCACAATGTGAAGCGCGTCTGATATTGCGCCAAATGTATTATGCAGCGAGCGCTTGATATTTGTCCCCCGTGAGACGAGCGTCCTGCGTGCCGCCACGTCAATGAAGGGAGAGGCGCCGAGCAAGGGACGCAGCCGCCAAAATGATCACATGACCTCCAATCAAAACATGAGCTCCCTCCCCCAGTGAATGATACAATGTGTCCGGGGGTCTCTGTCATGTAGACGCTGCCGTGAAGCCCCCCAGATCCCGGACGCCGCGTGATCCCCGGATCTATCACGTTCTTGAAACTCTTAATTCATGAATAGAATCCCTGATATGTAGTGAAGACTGACACGGGCGCACATGACATAACTTTCCCCACAACTAGACCTATTACACGCTCCTCCCTCCACCCCCTCATAGCGGCAGCACAAATACCCCAATATACGCCAGAAAAGAGGAGCCGTCGCCTCTCCTGACGTGTCTATTATAGTAAATACTTATATTCCCCGTGAAATGACATTTCTGGAGCATGCCGTTCCTCTGTTGTTCCTCCTAGAAATGTATGGATAAATTGATAAGTGGGTGTTACCAGTTGGGGGCGTGTCCTACACCGACTGACACTGTCCAATCAGGGCTGACTGTATAGACACGCCCCTATGACAAGGGAAATGGTAACACCCAGCTGTCAATTTATTCATACATTTCTAGGAGGAATAACAGAGGAACAGCACAACGCAGAGTATGAACGCTCCGGGTTCTAGTAGGTCCCCCTCCCCCACCCCAAATACGTCCTGATGGGGAGATTAGATTGTGAGCTGCGGGGTCAGGGATGATGGGAGTGATACCCCTCCCCCCTCATATTGGGGCAGCTCCCCGCGGGTCTGACCAGTAATGTTTCCGTCTTGTTCCAGGTGTCGTTTGAGGTTTCGGCATTGGCGCGCTCCTGCCCCCCGCCGGGCGTCCATGACACCTTCACCATTAAGCCGGTGGGTTTCCGGGACGCGCTGGAGGTGGCGGTGACGTATAATTGCAGCTGTCGGTGTTCGCAGCACGTGGAGAGTGACCGTGGGAAGTGCAGCGGTAACGGAACATACAGCTGCGGTATGTGCGACTGTGACGCCGGCTTCCTGGGGGCGCTGTGCGAGTGCGGGGAGGAAGATGACAGCAGCGACGTGTCCCTGAACACCTGCCGGGAGTCGGACAGTCATACGGTGTGTAACGGCCGGGGGAGGTGCATCTGCGGCCTCTGCTCCTGCTACGACAGCGAGTTTGGGCGGATCAGCGGCTCGTACTGTCAGTGCGACGACTTCTCGTGTGCCAGGTTCAAGGGCGTCCTGTGCTCAGGTGAGTCCGCGGCAATGGCGGCCGCTCATTATATCGTTATAATAGACGTGTTTCTCCATTGTAATCCAGGGAAGGTGCTGCACAGGCGCCGCTTATCTCTATCCTGCTGGGAACATGTCCTCAGCTGCTGCAGAACCTCAGAGAAGATGGCAGTTCAGTCCTTAAAAAGAGCTTCTGCAGCAGCCGACGTGGTTTTTAAAGAATCCCCCTCTGTTATATACTCGGGGGCCACATTTCTGCTCTTTCTGGGGCCCCTCCGGTAATAAAGTGACTGGTCGGCTATAATCCTCAAACTGTACGACTGGCGCTGATAATGAAGACCTGAGGGGGCGGGGCATAACACCAAATACAGGGCCCCAGCGTCATGCCCCGCCCCCTCTGCCCGCGGATAACATGGGGTATCCGTTCTGGCCATAAATGATCGGCGGATGGAGCGCTGCGCTGAACACCCGATCCTCGCTCCGTACAAACCGCCGATATTCTGCCGACCTGATGTAAATGTAGGAGCACGCCCGATCCCTGCACGCCCCGCCCCCCTGTACGCCCGATCCCTGCACACCCTGCCCCCCTGTACGCCCGATCCCTGCTTCGTGTAAATGAACCTAATATACGATGGACGCCTCCTGTAGACCATTCAGAGCTGCAGCGTCCGGCGGTGGTGACGTCACGGCTGAGCGGGGTCCGGTGTCCGCCGCAGAGTAATTATGACGTCACGGCTGAGCGGGGTCCGGTGTCCGCCGCAGAGTAATTATGACGTCACGGCTGAGCGGGGTCCGGTGTCCGCCGCAGAGTAATTATGACGTCACGGCTGAGCGGGGTCCGGTGTCCACCGCAGAGTAATTATGACGTCACGGCTGAGCGGGGTCCGGTGTCCACCGCAGAGTAATTATGACGTCACGGCTGAGCGGGGTCCGGTGTCCACCGCAGAGTTATGACGTCACGGCCGCCGCTGCGTACAGAGAAAAATAAAAAAACAATTAAAAAAACTGATTCAATGAAAAAAATTCCTCGTGGAGTCCAGCACCGCGGCCGGGGGAGGGGTCTGTAACTGCTGGAGACGTCAGCGCTGGGGGGTGAATACAAAATCTGGGTCACAATTGATCTGTGGGCGATGCGTCTGTTACGATGGGGGAGGGGCGTCTGGGATATTCTCGTCCTGTTTGGCTCCTCCAGTTTGACATAAATGAAGCTTCAGAGTTGTAAAATAAAGTTCCGCAACGTTCTGTTAGATTTCTGCTTGCTGTCAGTGAATGTTTACAGCCAGTTTGTTGGGCTGCGTTCACATTTGCGTTGTGATTTCCGTTCTCCGTTCCGTCAGGTTTCAGATTATTATTTTGTTTTTGGCAGAAGAAAAACGGTCGTCTGCTGCGCTGCTGTCAAAACCGCCGGACACCTGGCGGAGGCGCTTCCGTTTTCTAACATTGAAGTTAATGGATGACGGACACGCCTTCTGTTGCGTTCAGTCTGTTTTGTTTTAAAATTTAACAAATCCGCTAAAACGGAGGCCGCAACGCAGATGTGAACGAAGCCTTATAATTGTAGTCAATCCTCTGAGTCCAGACTGATACATTGTAACAAACCCTCAGGTTCCCATTCACTGACTGCAGGCAGAGGTGTTGACACCAAGTTTCAGAACTTCTAATTTGACAATGATGAATCTCTATTGACATAGAAGCCCCGCCTGTCTCGTGTGGGGTCCGGCGCTGTGACCGCCACTGACCGTGATGGGGCGGACGCGCTGCTGACACTTATTATCCTGCATAACCAGCCAGACTTACCATTCAGGACCCAGGGAAAGCTGCGGGAGTTGTAATGGCGGCCATATTGGTAGTCACCCAGCTTTCCCGGGCTTGGATAAGGACCTGAATGAGTGTTATGAGCCGGACAGGCGGCGGGGGCTCCGGGACTGATGTTTTGTACGCCCCCCCCCATCATTGGTGGGAATGAAGGGCTGAGCCGGGAGGGGCCGCGTCGGGTCAAGTCACCCCGGGGTTTGCTAATTGCTGCTGCGCCGGCATCTAAATGAGCCAGAGGGGAAGGGGGATGAGTGGGGGATGTGCCCGGAGCAGTGTGAGTGGAGGGTCCGCACAGCCCCCGCTCCACATTCCTCCCTCAGGTGACCCCAGAGAAGCGTCCACAATGAGGGGTCTCCCTGCGGCTCCGCCCTGCGCTGCTCTGAGTCCGGGGGCTCCGGCCTGTACGTCCCCCTGATCCCGGCAGATATTGGGGATTCTCCTCCATGACGACACGTGACATCTCTGCAGTCTCATCACGGAGGCCGGAGTTTGTTGTTGGTTCTTGGCGCGGGATGGTGGGAGTCCTGACACTCCTGCTGAGAGTTGTGCTCTACTTAAAGGGACAGCAACTCCTAAGTAATTATAACAGATCAGCCTGCAGCGTTCATTGTATAAACTGCTCGGGGGTCCTGGGTTTAAACCGGAGCAGGGGCCACATCTGCATGAAACTATTTGTGGCTTCAGATTTGTTTCTCTTCTGCTCCACCTGCACCCCCCCCCCTGCTCCACCTGCACTCTCCTCCCCCTCCCTGCACTCTCATGCTCCACCTGCACTCTCCTCCCCCCCCTGCTCCACCTGCACTCTCCTCCCCCCCCCCCTGCTCCACCTGCACTCCCCCCCCCCCTGCTCCACCTGCACCCCCCCCTGCTCCACCTGCACTCTCCTCCCCCTCCCTGCACTCTCATGCTCCACCTGCACTCTCCTCCCCCCCCCTGCTCCACCTGCACTCTCCTCCCCCCCCCTGCTCCACCTGCACTCTCCTCCCCCCCTGCTCCACCTGCACCCCCCCCATGCTCCACCTGCACTCTCCTCCCCCCCCCCCTGCTCCACCTGCACTCTCTCCCCCCCACTCCACCTGCACTCTCCCCCCCCTTCCCCCTGCACTCTCCCCCCCCTTCCACCTGCACTCTCCCACCTGCACTCTCCTCCCCCCCCCCTGCTCCACCTGCACTCTCCTCCCCCCCTGCACTCTCCTCCCCCCCCTGCTCCACCTGCACTCTCCCCCCCCCCCCTTCCACCTGCACTCTCCTCCCCCCCCCTGCTCCACCTGCACTCTCCCCCCCCCCCTGCTCCACCTGCACTCTCCCCCCCCCCTGCTCCACCTGCACTCTCCTCCCCCCCCTGCTCCACCTGCACTCTCCTCCTCCACCTGCACTCTCCTCCCCCCCCTTCCACCTGCACTCTCCCCCCCCCCTGCTCCACCTGCACTCTCCTCCCCCCCCTGCTCCACCTGCACTCTCCTCCTCCACCTGCACTCTCCTCCCCCCCCTTCCACCTGCACTCTCCTCCCCCCTGCACCACCTGCACTCTCCTCCCCCCCCCCCTGCACCACCTGCACTCTCCTCCCCCCCCTGCTCCACCTGCACTCTCCTCCCCCCCCTGCTCCACCTGCACTCTCCCCCCCCCTGCTCCACCTGCACTCTCCTCCCCCCCTGCTCCACCTGCACTCTCCCCCCCCCTGCTCCACCTGCACTCTCCACCCCCCCCTGCTCCACCTGCACTCTCCTCCCCCCCCTGCACTCTCCTCCCCCCCCCTGCTCCACCTGCACTCTCCCCCCCCCCCTTCCACCTGCACTCTCCTCCCCCCCCTTCCACCTGCACTCTCCTCCCCCCCCTTCCACCTGCACTCTCCTCCCCCCCTTCCACCTGCACTCCCCCCCCCTGCACTCTCCTCCCCCCTCTGCTCCACCTGCACTCTCCTCCCCACCTGCACTCTTCTCCCCCCCCCTGCTCCACCTGCTCTCTCCTCCCCCACCCCTGCTCTCTCCTCCCCCCCCCTGCTCCACCTGCACTCTCCCCCCCCCTTCCACCTGCACTCCCCCCCCCTGCACTCTCCTCCCCCCTCTGCTCCACCTGCACTCTCCCCCCCCCTTCCACCTGCACTCCCCCCCCTGCACTCTCCTCCCCCCTCTGCTCCACCTGCACTCTCCTCCCCACCTGCACTCTCTTCCCCCCCTGCTCCACCTGCACTCTCCCCCCCCCCTCCACCTGCACTCTTCTCCCCCCCCCCTGCTCCACCTGCTCTCTCCTCCCCCCCCCCCTGCTCTCTCCTCCCCCCCTGCACTCTCCTCTCCCCTGCTCCACCTGCACTCTCCTTCCCCCCCTGCTCCACCTGCACTCTCCTCCCCCCCCTGCTCCACCTGCACTCTCCTCCCCCCCTGCTCCACCTGCACTCTCCTCCCCCCCTGCTCCACCTGCACTCTCCTCCCCCCCTGCTCCACCTGCACTCTCCTCCCCCCCTGCTCCACCTGCACTCTCCTCCCCCCCTGCTCCACCTGCACTCTCCTCCCCCCCCCCCCTGCTCCACCTGCACTCTCCTCCCCCCCCCTGCTCCACCTGCACTCTCCTCCCCCCCCCGCTCCACCTACACTCCCCCACCTGCACTCTCCTCCCCCCCCCTGCTCCACCTGCACTTTCCTCCCCCCCCCTGCTCCACCTGCACTTTCCTCCCCCCCCCTGCTCCACCTGCACTTTCCCCCCCCCCCACCTGCACTCTCCTCCCCCCCCTGCTCCACCTGCACTCTCCTCCCCCCCCTGCTCCACCTGCACTCCCCCACCTGCACTCTCCTCCCCCCCCCCCTGCTCCACCTGCACTCTCCTCCCCCCCTGCTCCACCTGCACTCTCCCCCCCTGCTCCACCTGCACTCTCCTCCCCCCCTGCTCCACCTGCACTCTCCGCTCCACCTGCACTCTCCTCCCCCCCCCCTGCTCCACCTGCACTCTCCTCCCCCCCCCTGCTCCACCTGCACTCTCCTCCCCTCCCCCTGCTCCACCTGCACTCTTCCCCCCCCCCCCCGGCTCCACCTGCACTCTCCCCACACCCCTGCTCCACCTGTACTCCCCCCCCCCCCCTGCTCCACCTGCACTCTCCCCCCCCCCCCTGCTCCACCTGCACTCTCCCCCCCCCCCTGCTCCACCTGCACTCTCCCCCCCCCCTGCTCCACCTGCACTCTCCACCCCCCCCCCCTGCTCCACCTGCACTCTCCACCCCCCCCCCTGCTCCACCTGAACTCTCCACCCCCCCCTGCTCCACCTGCACTCTCCCCACCCCCCCTGCTCCACCTGCACTCCCCTCCCCCCCCTGCACTCTCCTCCCCCTTGCTCCACCTGCACTCTCCTCCCCACCTTTCTCCACCTGCACTCCTCCCCCCCCCTGCACTCTCCTCCCCCCCTTGCTCCACCTGCACTCTCCTCCCCCCTTGCTCCACCTGCACTCTCCTCCCCCCTTGCTCCACCTGCACTCTCCTCCCCCCTTGCTCCACCTGCACTCTCCTCCCCCCCTTGCTCCACCTGCACTCTCCTCCCCCCTTGCTCCACCTGCACTCTCCTCCCCCCCTTGCTCCACCTGCACTCTCCCCACCCCCCTGCTCCACCTGCACTCCCCCCACCCCCCCTGCTCCACCTGCACTGTCCCCTCCCCCCCCTGCACTCTCCTCCCCCCTTGCTCCACCTGCACTCTCCTCCCCACCTTTCTCCACCTGCACTCCTCCCCCCCCCTGCACTCTCCTCCCCCCCTTGCTCCACCTGCACTCTCCTCCCCCCCTTGCTCCACCTGCACTCTCCTCCCCCCCTTGCTCCACCTGCACTCTCCTCCCCCCCTTGCTCCACCTGCACTCTCCTCCCCCCCCTTGCTCCACCTGCACTCTCCTCCCCCCCCTGCTCCACCTGCACTCTCCTCCCCACCTTTCTCCACCTGCACTCTCCTCCCCACCTTTCTCCACCTGCACTCTCCTCCCCACCTTTCTCCACCTGCACTCTCCTCCCCACCTTTCTCCACCTGCACTCTCCCCCCCCCTCCACCTGCACTCTCCTCCCCCCCTTTCTCCACCTGCACTCTCCCCCCCCTCCACCTGCACTCTCCTCCCCACCTTTCTCCACCTGCACTCCTCCCCCCCCTGCACTCTCCTCCCCCCCTTGCTCCACCTGCACTCTCCTCCCCCCCTTGCTCCACCTGCACTCTCCTCCCCCCCCTTGCTCCACCTGCACTCTCCTCCCCCCCCTGCTCCACCTGCACTCTCCTCCCCCCCCTGCTCCACCTGCACTCTCCTCCCCACCTTTCTCCACCTGCACTCTCCTCCCCACCTTTCTCCACCTGCACTCTCCTCCCCCCCCCCCCCTGCTCCACCTGCACTCTCCTCCCCTCCCCCTGCTCCACCTGCACTCTTCTCCCCCCCCCCGGCTCCACCTGCACTCTCCCCACACCCCTGCTCCACCTGTACTCCCCCCCCCCTGCTCCACCTGTACTCCCCCCCCCCCTGCTCCACCTGTACTCCCCCCCCCCCCCTGCTCCACCTGTACTCCCCCCCCCCCCCCTGCTCCACCTGTACTCCCCCCCCCCCCATGCTCCACCTGCACTCTCCCCCCCCCCTGCTCCACCTGCACTCTCCCCCCCCCCCCCTGCTCCACCTGCACTCTCCACCCCCCCCCTGCTCCACCTGCACTCTCCTCCCCCCCCTGCTCCACCTGCACTCTCCCCACCCCCCCTGCTCCACCTGCACTCTCCCCTCCCCCCCTGCTCCACCTGCACTCCCCTCCCCCCCCTGCACTCTCCTCCCCCTTGCTCCACCTGCACTCTCCTCCCCACCTTTCTCCACCTGCACTCCTCCCCCCCTTGCTCCACCTGCACTCTCCTCCCCCCTTGCTCCACCTGCACTCTCCTCCCCCCTTGCTCCACCTGCACTCTCCTCCCCCCTTGCTCCACCTGCACTCTCCTCCCCCCTGCACCACCTGCACTCTCCTCCCCCCCCTGCACCACCTGCACTCTCCTCCCCCCCCCTGCACCACCTGCACTCTCCTCCCCCCCCTGCACCACCTGCACTCTCCTCCCCCCCCTGCTCCACCTGCACTCTCCTCCCCCCCCTGCTCCACCTGCACTCTCCCCCCCCCCCTGCTCCACCTGCACTCTCCACCCCCCCCTGCTCCACCTGCACTCTCCTCCCCCCCCTGCTCCACCTGCACTCTCCCCCCCCCCTTCCACCTGCACTCTCCTCCCCCCCCCTTCCACCTGCACTCTCCTCCCCCCCCTTCCACCTGCACTCTCCTCCCCCCCCTTCCACCTGCACTCTCCTCCCCCCCCTGCTCCACCTGCACTCTCCTCCCCCCCCTGCTCCACCTGCACTCTCCCCCCCCCTTCCACCTGCACTCCCCCCCCCTGCACTCTCCTCCCCCCTCTGCTCCACCTGCACTCTCCTCCCCACCTGCACTCTTCTCCCCCCCCTGCTCCACCTGCTCTCTCCTCCCCCACCCCTGCTCCACCTGCACTCTCCCCCCCCCCTTCCACCTGCACTCCCCCCCCTGCACTCTCCTCCCCCCTCTGCTCCACCTGCACTCTCCCCCCCCTTCCACCTGCACTCCCCCCCCTGCACTCTCCTCCCCCCTCTGCTCCACCTGCACTCTCCTCCCCACCTGCACTCTCTTCCCCCCCTGCTCCACCTGCACTCTCCCCCCCCCCTCCACCTGCACTCTTCTCCCCCCCCCCTGCTCCACCTGCTCTCTCCTCCCCCCCCCCCTGCTCTCTCCTCCCCCCCCTGCACTCTCCTCTCCCCTGCTCCACCTGCACTCTCCTCCCCCCCTGCTCCACCTGCACTCTCCTCCCCCCCCTGCTCCACCTGCACTCTCCTCCCCCCCCTGCTCCACCTGCACTCTCCTCCCCCCCTGCTCCACCTGCACTCTCCTCCCCCCCCTGCTCCACCTGCACTCTCCTCCCCCCCCCTGCTCCACCTGCACTCTCCTCCCCCCCCCCCCTGCTCCACCTGCACTCTCCTCCCCCCCCCTGCTCCACCTGCACTCTCCTCCCCCCCCCGCTCCACCTACACTCCCCCACCTACACTCTTCCCCCCCCCCCTGCTCCACCTGCACTCTCCTCCCCCCCCTGCTCCACCTGCACTTTCCTCCCCCCCCCTGCTCCACCTGCACTTTCCTCCCCCCCCCCTGCTCCACCTGCACTTTCCTCCCCCCCCCTGCTCCACCTGCACTTTCCTCCCCCCCCCCTGCTCCACCTGCACTTTCCCCCCCCCCACCTGCACTCTCCTCCCCCCCCTGCTCCACCTGCACTCTCCTCCCCCCCCTGCTCCACCTGCACTCCCCCACCTGCACTCTCCTCCCCCCCCCCCTGCTCCACCTGCACTCTCCTCCCCCCCCTGCTCCACCTGCACTCTCCTCCCCCCCCTGCTCCACCTGCACTCTCCCCCCCCTGCTCCACCTTCACTCTCCTCCCCCCCTGCTCCACCTGCACTCTCCTCCCCCCTGCTCCACCTGCACTCTCCCTCCCCCCCGCTCCACCTGCACTCTCCTCCCCCCCCCTGCTCCCACCTGCACTCTCCTCCCCTCCCCCTGCTCCACCTGCACTCTTCCCCCCCCCCCGGCTCCACCTGCACTCTCCCCACACCCCTGCTCCACCTGTACTCCCCCCCCCCCCCCCTGCTCCACCTGCACTCTCCCCCCCCCCCCTGCTCCACCTGCACTCTCCCCCCCCCCCTGCTCCACCTGCACTCTCCCCCCCCCCCTGCTCCACCTGCACTCTCCCCCCCCCCCTGCTCCACCTGCACTCTCCCCCCCCCCTGCTCCACCTGCACTCTTCCCCCCCCCCCTGCTCCACCTGCACTCTCCCCCCCCCCTGCTCCACCTGCACTCTCCACCCCCCCCTGCTCCACCTGCACTCTCCACCCCCCCCCTGCTCCACCTGCACTCTCCCCACCCCCCCTGCTCCACCTGCACTCCCCTCCCCCCCTGCACTCTCCTCCCCCTTGCTCCACCTGCACTCTCCTCCCCACCTTTCTCCACCTGCACTCCTCCCCCCCCTGCACTCTCCTCCCCCCTTGCTCCACCTGCACTCTCCTCCCCCCTTGCTCCACCTGCACTCTCCTCCCCCCTTGCTCCACCTGCACTCTCCTCCCCCCTTGCTCCACCTGCACTCTCCTCCCCCCCTTGCTCCACCTGCACTCTCCTCCCCCCCTTGCTCCACCTGCACTCTCCTCCCCCCTTGCTCCACCTGCACTCTCCTCCCCCCCTTGCTCCACCTGCACTCTCCTCCCCCCCTTGCTCCACCTGCACTCTCCCCACCCCCCTGCTCCACCTGCACTCCCCCCACCCCCCCTGCTCCACCTGCACTGTCCCCTCCCCCCCTGCTCCACCTGCACTCCCCTCCCCCCCCTGCACTCTCCTCCCCCCTTGCTCCACCTGCACTCTCCTCCCCACCTTTCTCCACCTGCACTCCTCCCCCCCTGCACTCTCCTCCCCCCTTGCTCCACCTGCACTCTCCTCCCCCCCTTGCTCCACCTGCACTCTCCTCCCCCCCTTGCTCCACCTGCACTCTCCTCCCCCCCTTGCTCCACCTGCACTCTCCTCCCCCCCTTGCTCCACCTGCACTCTCCTCCCCCCCCCTTGCTCCACCTGCACTCTCCTCCCCCCCCCTTGCTCCACCTGCACTTTCCTCCCCCCCCCTGCTCCACCTGCACTCTCCCCCCCCCTGCTCCACCTGCACTCTCCCCCCCCCCCCCCTGCTCCACCTGCACTCTCCACCCCCCCCCCTGCTCCACCTGCACTCTCCACCCCCCCCCTGCTCCACCTGCACTCTCCCCACCCCCCCTGCTCCACCTGCACTCCCCTCCCCCCCCTGCACTCTCCTCCCCCTTGCTCCACCTGCACTCTCCTCCCCACCTTTCTCCACCTGCACTCCTCCCCCCCCTGCACTCTCCTCCCCCCCTTGCTCCACCTGCACTCTCCTCCCCCCTTGCTCCACCTGCACTCTCCTCCCCCCTTGCTCCACCTGCACTCTCCTCCCCCCTTGCTCCACCTGCACTCTCCTCCCCCCTTGCTCCACCTGCACTCTCCTCCCCCCCTTGCTCCACCTGCACTCTCCTCCCCCCTTGCTCCACCTGCACTCTCCTCCCCCCCCTTGCTCCACCTGCACTCTCCCCACCCCCCTGCTCCACCTGCACTCCCCCCACCCCCCCTGCTCCACCTGCACTCCCCCCACCCCCCCTGCTCCACCTGCACTGTCCCCTCCCCCCCTGCTCCACCTGCACTCCCCTCCCCCCCTGCACTCTCCTCCCCCCTTGCTCCACCTGCACTCTCCTCCCCACCTTTCTCCACCTGCACTCCTCCCCCCCCCTGCACTCTCCTCCCCCCCTTGCTCCACCTGCACTCTCCTCCCCCCCTTGCTCCACCTGCACTCTCCTCCCCCCCTTGCTCCACCTGCACTCTCCTCCCCCCCTTGCTCCACCTGCACTCTCCTCCCCCCCTTGCTCCACCTGCACTCTCCTCCCCCCCCCTTGCTCCACCTGCACTCTCCTCCCCCCCCCTGCTCCACCTGCACTCTCCTCCCCACCTTTCTCCACCTGCACTCTCCTCCCCACCTTTCTCCACCTGCACTCTCCTCCCCACCTTTCTCCACCTGCACTCTCCTCCCCACCTTTCTCCACCTGCACTCTCCTCCCCTTCCCCCACCGTCTGCTCCACCTGCACTCTCCTCCCCCCCTTTCTCCACCTGCACTCTCCCCCCCCCCTCCACCTGCACTCTCCTCCCCACCTTTCTCCACCTGCACTCCTCCCCCCCCTGCACTCTCCTCCCCCCCTTGCTCCACCTGCACTCTCCTCCCCCCCTTGCTCCACCTGCACTCTCCTCCCCCCCCTTGCTCCACCTGCACTCTCCTCCCCCCCTGCTCCACCTGCACTCTCCTCCCCACCTTTCTCCACCTGCACTCTCCTCCCCACCTTTCTCCACCTGCACTCTCCTCCCCCCCCCCCCTGCTCCACCTGCACTCTCCTCCCCTCCCCCTGCTCCACCTGCACTCTTCTCCCCCCCCCCGGCTCCACCTGCACTCTCCCCACACCCCTGCTCCACCTGTACTCCCCCCCCCCTGCTCCACCTGTACTCCCCCCCCTGCTCCACCTGTACTCCCCCCCCCTGCTCCACCTGTACTCCCCCCCCCCTGCTCCACCTGTACTCCCCCCCATGCTCCACCTGCACTCTCCCCCCCCCCCCCCCCTGCTCCACCTGCACTCTCCCCCCCCCTGCTCCACCTGCACTCTCCACCCCCCCCTGCTCCACCTGCACTCTCCTCCCCCCCCTGCTCCACCTGCACTCTCCCCACCCCCCCTGCTCCACCTGCACTCTCCCCTCCCCCCCTGCTCCACCTGCACTCCCCTCCCCCCCCTGCACTCTCCTCCCCCTTGCTCCACCTGCACTCTCCTCCCCACCTTTCTCCACCTGCACTCCTCCCCCCCTTGCTCCACCTGCACTCTCCTCCCCCCTTGCTCCACCTGCACTCTCCTCCCCCCTTGCTCCACCTGCACTCTCCTCCCCCCTGCACCACCTGCACTCTCCTCCCCCCCCCTGCACCACCTGCACTCTCCTCCCCCCCCCTGCACCACCTGCACTCTCCTCCCCCCCTGCACCACCTGCACTCTCCTCCCCCCCCTGCTCCACCTGCACTCTCCTCCCCCCCCTGCTCCACCTGCACTCTCCCCCCCCCCCCTGCTCCACCTGCACTCTCCACCCCCCCCTGCTCCACCTGCACTCTCCTCCCCCCCCTGCTCCACCTGCACTCTCCCCCCCCCCTTCCACCTGCACTCTCCTCCCCCCCCTTCCACCTGCACTCTCCTCCCCCCCCTTCCACCTGCACTCTCCTCCCCCCCCTTCCACCTGCACTCTCCTCCCCCCCCTTCCACCTGCACTCTCCTCCCCCCCCTTCCACCTGCACTCTCCTCCCCCCCCTTCCACCTGCACTCTCCTCCCCCCCCTTCCACCTGCACTCTCCTCCCCCCCCTGCTCCACCTGCACTCTCCTCCCCCCCCTGCTCCACCTGCACTCTCCCCCCCCTTCCACCTGCACTCCCCCCCCCTGCACTCTCCTCCCCCCTCTGCTCCACCTGCACTCTCCTCCCCACCTGCACTCTTCTCCCCCCCCTGCTCCACCTGCTCTCTCCTCCCCCACCCCTGCTCTCTCCTCCCTCCCCCCTCTGCTCCACCTGCACTCTCCCCCCCCCTTCCACCTGCACTCCCCCCCCTGCACTCTCCTCCCCCCTCTGCTCCACCTGCACTCTCCTCCCCACCTGCACTCTCTTCCCCCCCTGCTCCACCTGCACTCTCCCCCCCCCTCCACCTGCACTCTTCTCCCCCCCCCCCTGCTCCACCTGCTCTCTCCTCCCCCCCCCTGCTCTCTCCTCCCCCCCCTGCACTCTCCTCTCCCCTGCTCCACCTGCACTCTCCTCCCCCCCCTGCTCCACCTGCACTCTCCTCCCCCCCCTGCTCCACCTGCACTCTCCTCCCCCCCTGCTCCACCTGCACTCTCCTCCCCCCCCTGCTCCACCTGCACTCTCCTCCCCCCCCTGCTCCACCTGCACTCTCCTCCCCCCCCTGCTCCACCTGCACTCTCCTCCCCCCCCTGCTCCACCTGCACTCTCCTCCCCCCCCCGCTCCACCTACACTCCCCCACCTGAACTCTCCCCCCCCCCCTGCTCCACCTGCACTCTCCTCCCCCCCCTGCTCCACCTGCACTTTCCTCCCCCCCCCCTGCTCCACCTGCACTTTCCTCCCCCCCCCCCCTGCTCCACCTGCACTTTCCTCCCCCCCCCCTGCTCCACCTGCACTTTCCTCCCCCCCCCCTGCTCCACCTGCACTTCCCCCCCCCCCCCACCTGCACTCTCCTCCCCCCCCTGCTCCACCTGCACTCTCCTCCCCCCCCCCCCCCTGCTCCACCTGCACTCCCCCACCTGCACTCTCCTCCCCCCCCCTGCTCCACCTGCACTCTCCTCCCCCCCCTGCTCCACCTGCACTCTCCCCCCCCTGCTCCACCTGCACTCTCCTCCCCCCCTGCTCCACCTGCACTCTCCTCCCCCCTGCTCCACCTGCACTCTCCCTCCCCCCCGCTCCACCTGCACTCTCCTCCCCCCCCCCTGCTCCACCTGCACTCTCCTCCCCTCCCCCTGCTCCACCTGCACTCTCCCCCCCCCCCCCCGGCTCCACCTGCACTCTCCCCACACCCCTGCTCCACCTGTACTCCCCCCCCCCCCCCTGCTCCACCTGCACTCTCCCCCCCCCCCCCTGCTCCACCTGCACTCTCCCCCCCCCCCTGCTCCACCTGCACTCTCCCCCCCCCCCTGCTCCACCTGCACTCTCCCCCCCCCCCCTGCTCCACCTGCACTCTCCCCCCCCCCTGCTCCACCTGCACTCTCCACCCCCCCCTGCTCCACCTGCACTCTCCACCCCCCTGCTCCACCTGCACTCTCCCCACCCCCCCTGCTCCACCTGCACTCCCCCTCCCCCCCCTGCACTCTCCTCCCCCTTGCTCCACCTGCACTCTCCTCCCCACCTTTCTCCACCTGCACTCCTCCCCCCCCCCCTGCACTCTCCTCCCCCCCTTGCTCCACCTGCACTCTCCTCCCCCCTTGCTCCACCTGCACTCTCCTCCCCCCTTGCTCCACCCTGCACTCTCCTCCCCCCTTGCTCCACCTGCACTCTCCTCCCCCCCTTGCTCCACCTGCACTCTCCTCCCCCCTTGCTCCACCTGCACTCTCCTCCCCCCCTTGCTCCACCTGCACTCTCCCCACCCCCCTGCTCCACCTGCACTCCCCCCACCCCCCCTGCTCCACCTGCACTGTCCCCTCCCCCCCTGCACTCTCCTCCCCCTTGCTCCACCTGCACTCTCCTCCCCCCTTGCTCCACCTGCACTCTCCTCCCCCCCTTCCACCTGCACTCTCCTCCCCCCTGCACCACCTGCACTCTCCTCCCCCCCCCCCCTGCACCACCTGCACTCTCCTCCCCCCCCTGCTCCACCTGCACTCTCCTCCCCCCCCTGCTCCACCTGCACTCTCCCCCCCCCTGCTCCACCTGCACTCTCCCCCCCCCCTGCTCCACCTGCACTCTCCTCCCCCCCTGCTCCACCTGCACTCTCCCCCCCCCTGCTCCACCTGCACTCTCCCACCCCCCCCTGCTCCACCTGCACTCTCCACCCCCCCCTGCTCCACCTGCACTCTCCTCCCCCCCCTTCCACCTGCACTCTCCTCCCCCCCCTTCCACCTGCACTCTCCTCCCCCCCCTTCCACCTGCACTCCCCCCCCCTGCACTCTCCTCCCCCCTCTGCTCCACCTGCACTCTCCTCCCCCACCTGCACTCTTCTCCCCCCCCCTGCTCCACCTGCTCTCTCCTCCCCCACCCCTGCTCTCTCCTCCCCCCCCCTGCTCCAC